>NW_019416609.1:33176-169479 GCF_000390285.2 Anoplophora glabripennis
AGAGGATATTTACTTTTATATTCCTCGTTGACAGTCAATTGACAGCTGTCAACTGTCAATTTTGCCAATCTGGCATGAGAATTGAATTCAGCTCCCTCAAAAGCCCAAACTCTCAATGTGAAAAGAGAATATTTACTTTTCTATTCTTCGTTGACAGTGTATTGACAGCTGTCAACGGTCAATTTGTCCAATCTGACATGAGGGTTGAATCCAGTGACCTCAAAAACATTACCCTATATATTAGAATAATTAAAATATGCTTTTGACATCTGTAAATAGTATTGCAAATGAATAGTTTTGCAACGGGTCAGGGGAGCTTTGGCAGCTCCGTAGCTGCCAAAATGTTCATTTTGGCACTTTGTGCCCATGGAGACTTTTGTTCAGGATGACAAAATCTACAACATATCAAAAATTCTGACAATTTGACAGAAACCCAATTTCCATAAGATTATTGCGGGGTCCATTTTCAAGAATCGAAAATCAAGTTAAATTTTTCCAAAAAAAAATTAATCGAATTCTTGGATGTATTATTGATATATGGTAAATGTAGACAAAATGCAGCAGTCGCAGAACATACGCACCCAAATCTCCAAAGAAGAAATATCTCGAGTTCGGTAGTTTCTCAAGCTTTCACACATTTTTGTTAAGTATGGTATTTATTTACTTATTTCAATTTTTTCAGTCATACAATAATAATTTCCAAGTTTATGAAATACTCTGGGAGAAATCTTCAAACTGCATTGAACAATAAAACTAACGAAATTTGATATAAAATTGCAGCGGGTCCTTGCAGCTAGTTCTTGAGATTAACAGTGTCGGTTTATATCCCTCATTTGCACCGAGGGAGTCCCTGATTCTACTGGAAGCCGTTAAGCAACTTAATTGCTTCTATGCTGCGAAAACACATCATTGATTATGACTATAAAGCGATAATGAGGTGTTAAAAGAAGGTTATTTGAATTTTACTCCGGACGAGATTGTGACTGGGAGGACTTTTGATGATCTCAGCGGGAACGGTAACAACTTTCCTAGGATTATTTCACAAGCGTATCTTTTTCAGAAGGTGGCATACAAATGACATAAATGTAAATTAAACAAATGAAATATGCAAACATTTAATCAAAGCGGGAATAAGTTAACAGTAACACCAACCGTGTCGATCACGATAAAACAAATATGAATCATCGTGTTACAGAAAGTGTAATTTGTATTTACTTATTCCTTTTACCAAATCAAAACTACATTAGCAAAGTGAATTCTGAAAGTATTAATATTTACACATTCTGAACACAAACAAATATGTCCTGAAAACTTTAACGACATAGTTGTTTAAGTAGTGGAAATAGAAAAACTAAACAACAAAAGTATACAATAATTCCAGTCAGCTTATCAGATATATTGTTCTGCATGCATTAGAAATCAATTTGGTTTCAGGTTGTGCATTTCGCTATTGATGACATTTTGTTACAACATATTTTATTTGAAAGAAGGAAACAAGTGCTTAATAAATAAAATTCTGTGTATTTTTGCAATATTAGTAAGTATTTGTTTGTAGGTAGTCTCATTTATTTCTATCAAACCCACGACCACTTACGTGAAATATTCTTCTTTATCAAAATTAACGCAAGGCTCTATTTAAGAAAATCGGAGTATTTGTGTCTTCCGAGGTTCATAATTGCAATTTTTTCCATTATTTATTCATTTGAAAATACAAATTGCAGTATATGGTGAAACAGAAAATTTAAATCCAAATTAAGAAAAGAAAGGATATTGAAAAAATACACTTGGAATTAAGTACAGTATTGGAAGATAAAATAGCAGACAAAATATAAAAACGAGTTGTAGAAGAACTTAAATACAAAACAATAACAAACAAAATAGATAAAGTAAATAGCAAGCTTTGAATAATAACAAGTAATAGTGGTTCTAGAATTATTGACCCTTGGGCAACCCATGATGATTCATCTGATTAGAAGTCACGACAAAAAAATAGTACAATTTACGCTTAATATTTTTTGCTTATAGACTTTAAATTCAACGAGGAATTCAAATATGCCACAATATACAGGTGTTCCATTTGAAAAAATTGAAGTTATGAAACGCCTAAATGAAGTGGGACGTCCTATATAATCGAAAATAATTCTAAAATGTGACAAAATTGATTTGACGCAACTTTTATTTGAAATATGTGTTTTGTATTTTTGATATTACCGGAGCTATTGAATAATTTGTATTTCGTGAGGCACCCTGTATACCTATGTATATTACTGAAACTTCCAAAATAATTCTCAACATCAATACTAATTAACTAATAATTAAGCTATTGAAGATTTAATTCGCATAACTGGGTGCCTTTTGCAAATATGTATTAGTCCTACCACGTCGATTTTGAAGTAGTTGGTTATGGCTTATAAAAAGGAGGTTTGGAGTTAAAAAGAGGATATTGAAGACCTTATCAATAGGGTATGTGCTACGTTCTGTGAAAAGATCTATTGATCAAAAACTGGAGCAACTAGAGAAGAAATTGGATAAGAGGATCACACAGGTTATGGATAAACTAAAGTCAGTTGAAAATTTAGTAAACGAGAGTCAAGTGCAAATTGATGCTCTACAGGTCAGATATGAAGCTTTGGAACAACAGGCTAAACGTTCTTCTCCTAGAATCATTGGATTGGATTCTGGAGCCAATAATGATGAACTTATTAAGTCCTTCATCAAATTAGTTAAATCGAAAATGAACATTGCATGTTCCACTGGTGATATATTAAATGCATTTTATGTGTGGAAAGGCAATGCCAATAAAGCAGTACTAGGTTCAGTTTACTAATGTTATCAAAAGGGATGAAATCTTCCATGCGAAGAAAACATTAAAGAATTCTAAAATACTAATATTCGAAGAACTCACTAAATTACGTTATTAATTGTGAAACAGCACTTTGTGCCGCTTCGAAACCGGTCTATATCTGGTGATTCTATCGACGAATTATGTTGGCTGTTCACTAAATATTGCTCGTCGGAGCACTAGTCCGCAGAGTAGTAGTTACCCACAACATCATTAGTTCATAATTTACTCATTGTGAACTGCATCAACGTCAGACAGACACAGGCGGTGAAATACGGAAAGATTCGGTTAGTTTTGAAACCAGTTACCTCAAATGCGGCATAAAGAATTCCCTGCGAGTGCTACGTGGATCTGGGTCAAACGTTCGCCGGCTGACTTACGTGTCTCAAGAATATTACTCAACAGTCTGGCTGAGGCCAGAAATAAGCCTTTGAAAGGAAGGAATTAGAAGCAATTTTAGTTAAGATCGTTATGAGAGAAGTTCTGAAATACCTACCAACTCGCCGAGCTGTTTATGTCAAAACAAACAGGATCCCCCTCTATTTTCATTGCCTCAACTACAACAAATATTTTATTACGCCGTATACGCGTGGGGGTTGTTACAACGCCTTTTCCCTGTAATTGCAATTAAGTTTAATAGAAGTCTGGTTTCACACTTCAGAACGAATGTTTGTAGAAACACAAATACGGACGGATCATTCTAACGTTCGTAGTTATGAAAATAAATAATTCTTGATAAAAAGCCGTTGTTAAACTTGTTAATTACTGAGATATTTAATAATAAATAACAGTAATAAGAGATCTTTAAAAACTCTATATATTATTCAAAAATACGATACTGATCCAGAAACTGAGGAGTAGTAATCAACACTTGCATTCGTCAAAATAGGCGTCACATGAATGGCATAATTTAGTACAGCACATTTTGTATAATGCATGGGCAGTTCAAAAAAGATTCGTTTCTGTGATGTTAAGAAAAATTGTTTGAATACATCTTGAGCGTAATTCTGTTGAGTTTGAAACAGAAAAACGGAGCAATATCATACCATGATAAGATAAGAAACGATTTTACGCTGGAATACAATAGGTAATTTATTTCTAGAACACCAAGTGTATAAACTGGTTAAAAATTCTCGTAACATTAAATAATAATAATAATGGATGAAATAGAAGTAAAAGTTTTCATATCATCTGCAGATAATAACTTATTACAGTCAACTACTTGACAAACGTCGTTCATAAAAAGAGGAAATAATAAAGGTCCAAGGTTTGTGCCCTGATGGACTCCTGGAATGACAAAGTAATTGAATGAAACAAAACCATTTGTATGAAACAGATTGATCTCTATTACTTAAGTACGCGTCGATGTTAAAACCAAATTTGACAAGTTTGTTCAAAAGTAGTATATGATGATCTGTCTTTGCAAAATGTATGTAAAAAGTGTCCACTTGATCTTAAATAAATACTGATATTTTTTGGGCATACCGTTACATGTTTCCAATCGAATGGAAATACGTTTGTCTTCAAACGTAAGCTGTACAATATTTTCAAAGGAATAACAGATACAGAAATGCAATCTTATATAACAGATGAGGGTAACTTATCTGGCCTAGATGTCATTTTATTTTCAATTTTCTGGAAGCATCTCAGGTTTACAATTAGTTATAGATTCAAAATGAATAAGTCGCGAATTATTACGTGAATTATTAGATATACTGAGTTCAGAATCAGAGTGGACAAAAACAATTTCAAAAAATTTCAAGAAGGGATTGATGATGTTTTGAGAATTATCTTAACAAAGATCTCTATCTCGTTTTACTAGGTGTTCTAAGTAACCTTATTCGAATGAATATAATACCAAAATCTTTGTGGATTAATAAAAGTAAATTTAAGACATTTTGTGTATAGACTTCCTTAATCTGATCTTTAACTGTTGTTTGTAACTTTATTTGAGTTGCTGTTGAATGTTTTTGTTGAATTCATCATAGTTTTTGTAACAATAGCCTTACTTTTAATTTTTTCTATAATTTCAGAAGTATACTCAGATGGATACTTATGGCTGTAATTTGTTTACATACGAACACAAAACACAAATTGAATTGACCCACACAAAAATTCTACTCCATATCGAGCCCGCCCTTATATTTTTGCAAGTCTCTATTAAAAACGATCTCAAAAGGAAAAAAAGGGTCGTAAAAATCCCGTAAAGCCATGAAATCCGCATTAAACACTCCAAATGGGGTATAATCGGATTGCGAAACGATTCTCCCGCGCAAACAAAAATCAGCGGTGCTCTCAACGTGCATTAATGTTTGTTTACGCTCGCGGAGATCGACTGGCATGCGGCTTGTAGCCGGTACAACGGATCGCCGATGCTCTGGACCTAATCGCCTGTAATCTGTAATCGCTTTTCAGTCAGATAGGAGCCCATGATGCCGTGTGAACGACCGCAGAGTGCGATCGGCGTGAGGACGTTTAGAAAAATTGTATGCAGAGTAAAAAGTGGGATATAATAAAATTTACGTATCTGATGTGAAGTAATATTGACGTCAAATATTAGCAAAAACTTAACACTCAAAAATTCTTTTTTACACGGAGTATTTTAATAATGTCGTGGTCAGTCAGGATTTCAAAAATTCACGTCACTTTCGAATCCAACCCATATACGTGATACAAACACCGACAAAAGTGGTACCCAATAAAATTTTCACTTGTGTTTTGAAATTTTTTTAAGAACCTCTTTACAAAGCTCCCAGTTGTTTCCAATCACCAACATTATTGGTCAATTCACCACCTCATTTCTGAATTTTGGAAAAAAAGCTTTCAGAATACTTGAAAATTCATACTGAGGTAGGGCAACAATTATTATCAACTACCATATTCTGAGGCGGAGCCCGGTGCAGAACCTTTGCGGGCTTATCATAACATGTGTTCGAATGTCGACCCTGGATCTTACAATTAATTAACCACGTTATTTTATGTAAGAAGGGAAAGTGCCTAATGAAACAATCCCAAGTAAAATGTGGAAGCAAATATCTCTTTGTAGCAGTTGTTTTTTATGTGATTTAACTTTATTAAAGGGGAAAGCAAGAATATAGAATATTTCTTTGAATGATTGTATTATTTAAGAATTTTATCTGTGTGTTTCTATTAATTATATTTAGAAATATTTTTAGATTTTATTTTCGATAATATAATTATTATTGTTATTAATTGTTTACAGAGTATTAGCGTGGATAGTCCAATACTAGTTGAATTAATTTAATAAAAACAAACAAAAAAAACAAAAACAAAAAAAATAAAAAACAGAAAAACAACCCTTTTACAGACTGCTTGACTCGGTAAAAGCGCTTAAGTTTTATATAAATAAAGATAACAAAATGCAGTCTATCGAATAATTTCGGTAAATAATATAGATCTTGAGTTTGAGTTTTTAGCTGAAATTGTTGAGGTTTTTGACAATTTATCGAATGAAATTTTATCTATTTGTCTAAATACCCACTTATTTCTTCTGGATTTGAGGATATGTTTCTAGGGCTTGAGGTTAGGTTTTTAAGGACTGTAGCCTGAGGGGTTATTTCTTTGATTATCTACCTTTAATTAATTATCTATTTAATTCTCGAAAGAGTTACCATTTAATTCTTGAAAGAGTTACTACTTAATTCTCGAAAGGGAGTTTATTATCATTAGATATACTTTAATTGACACGTGGGAACTTAGAAATGTTGTATGTTCAGAGAATTACTTCCAAGCACTTACCCTTTCATTGCTTACGTGGGATGTAATCCAGTGGCTGGCTATACATGGCGGCACTGAAGTTGGAGAAACAAAAGGAAACACAAAACTTCCAGGAAGGGTTTTATTAACAATAAACAAAACAAACAAACAAAATAAAAACACAACGGCTCGACGATATTATTAATTAATTGATTCAATCGCGACAGCGTACCGAGATTCAGGGAATGCGCGCTCTATACAAAATTTGGAAAAACTATCAAAATTAATTAATTAGCCCGAGACTTTAAAGTTAATAATTAGTCTGCTCAATGTGAAACTTAAGAACGAACTGCCGTTTTTCTTGCAGATCCTTCTCGAATTCCACAATTCGCTTTGACCACGCCCATTTCTTGGGTCCAGAAGTTTCGGTTCTTATCTTATTGGCGGGGTCCTGAATATCGGGATGCTTTAATAATTATCTAATTGACTGAATTTACATTTATAACAATAATTATATGACTTACTAGTAACCCTAGCCTTCCCCTATGACTCCGCGTAGCAATTACGGGAAGGATTAGTCGATCTCATTTAATCTACTCTTATAGCTAGGAAAAATCCGTCAAAAAAACTCAGCTGCTTAGGTATACTCTCTTTTCGAATTACTATCAATTTTACAATATGATTTAATTCTAAGGTGGAATCTCTACGCTCTTTTTGTGGTTTCGCGCGTTTAAAAAGATGGGGTTCTACGCGGCGCCTCCCAGACGCTTAACACATGGCCTCGACAGTCTAAGTGAACTTGTTAAAATATTGGTAATTTTCTCCAAAGGACCGTCTTGGCGACCTACTACTTGAAAACCTTTAACCCTCCGATAATTTATGATGACTGAAATATCTTACTTTCCGAGAATTAATAAATAAATGACTGCGCGTCCCGGTTTTTGTTACAGGACATTGCATAGGTTTGGGGTTTCCGGAATACAAAATATTAGTTCCAGAACAGAGTTTTCAAGGAATCATATTCTTTGGTTTGGAAAATATCCTTCTTTTACTTTCTAACTCAGATTTCTTGGATTTGAGGTTAGATATTTAAGAACAGAGGTTAGGGGCTTCAAAAATAAAAAATATGAGTTTCAGAAAACAGTTTTTAAGAACTTTTATTCTTTGGTGTGGAACATATACATTCTATGAATTTCCAACTCAAGTTTTTAGAATTTGGGGTTATGTTTTGAAGGGTTTGAGGTTAGGTTTTTATGATGTAGGTTTATGGCTTTAGAGTTAGGAAATATAAGCTAAAAATATAGTTTCCAAGTAATTATAACCACAGTTTTAGAAAAGAGTCAGTGTATTATTTTGAGGTTAGGTTTGATGAATTTGAGGTTATGTTTTTGGGTTTACGTTTAAAGTTGAAAAGTATTGTAAAGCTTCATGATTATTTTCGTTGTTTAAGGAACCTCAGATACGAAATTTTTTATTTGTTTATTTCTAAATACCGAATACCGAATCTTTGTTGAGGCTGATGGGTTCCCACTCGATTTAAAAAATTCCTATCAAATTATCGCACCAGGATCATAAAATTAAGCATATTTGAAGAAGAATAGAAAATAAATTGCCACTGTACTGTTAAAATAGCCAAGTACGTTGGATTTTTCCCGTATTTCCCACTGTGTGGCGGTGACATAATTTTTGACAGCAATGCGTTGTTCTACATTGTACTAGTAATGTCATGTCCAATTTTGGTCGTGTGTTTTAGTTATCCACGAAAATTGAATAGGTCTAATGTACTCTCATTGACATACATCACACGCGAAAGGGGCCCAAGAACAGAACCCTGGGAAACTTTGCATTTGAAGTACTATCAGTACTATTTCCCTTTGTTTCCAATTCATTCATTAATTCGACTTGTCAATCCGGTTCAATTAAAAAGCGAACAGCGAATCGCTCTTAATTATACATTTGCCAGCGTCGCAGCGGGCTTTTCCCCGGGAACGGCCCAGGGCCGCGGGCCCTTTTAAACAGAAGTATAATGGCGTACTTAAAAAAAGCAGCCAGCCGTCTTAAAAAGTTTGCGAAATAATGAGATAATTACAGCGACCCGGTTCGCAACTTTGACGCTTCCGGTGCGCCATGTTTGATTTAATAGAGAGGAGAGAGGCGCGATCCGCCCGCCGGCAATAGACATCGTCGAAGTTGGCCGGGGAGCGAAGCGCCTCGTCATTAAGTTAAATTTGACTGATTATCGAGAAGGCCGGGGTAGCTGGGAGCCTTTTTTTCGCCCCGCGAAACAGAAGGTAATTGCGGAGAGCACGTTTTTCAGACAAAACACTGAATATCGGAATCAGGGTGCTTGTCGGGGCATGAAAATAATATGGCGTGCCTACCCGTGCACGGTGACGTCACTTGAGAACAAGGCTGGCGAAATCATGGCATATATTGGCATGAAAATGTAACTTTCTGTCGTTTTTCTAATAAGTCAGAGCTGTTATAACCTGAACATCTACACAACATTCATTTTATTATGCAAAAAAAGGTTATGTTTCTTCAAACTTCGAACTAGACACAATATTTAAGGTTAAGTCTACGTTTAGACTCTACATACTTAAACTGACTTTTTAAACACGATTTACGTCGTATGTAAATGTGAAAATTACAGGTTTCAACTTAAATTATTTGTTAATGTATAATATAAAGCCAACGTGGTGTCTATATAGTACAAATTTGACGCTTGAGCTGGTCTCAGGTGACGTCATGTGAAGACAGGTCCAAATTGAGCACACCATACAATTTTCAAACTACAGCCTTAGTCTTCTTGAAAATATTTTCTCTCTGAATTGTTTGACGCTTTCTCTTATTGGTAAGTATAAACATTTTAAATAAACACTTTTGGGCCCGTCATCCCCAGTTTCTACGAACTAACACAAATGTTGTCTTACTTCACCATAAATTAAAACGATACTCATCAACTCCGAGTTGCTATACACGTAAGCCATTTTTGACACTTGAAAAACTAATGTAAACACTATCGCAAAAACGTTAATAATCGGATTTCAGTATTCGGAATCGCCTAGAGCGAATGTCCCGGGTTTTAAGGGTTAAAAATACTACAAATTCAATAATTTTTTTCTCGGAAACTATAAGGATTTTAAAATTTTTTTTTGTGATATTGACTCCATGTCTCATGACGCATCTACTCCCAAATTTTTTTGGATAAGTTGTGAATCACCCTGTATACTTAAAAAAATATATATTCTCTTTATGTAATTATAATAGTACACAATTTAAAATACATCGCGTGCAGTAAAACGGTTTCTCATTGGTTGTGACGTCACACCGTTCTATCGACATCGACACGTCATATATTACATTGTCGGTTACCAACCCTGTATTATACTAATATGTAATAATTAGTATTTTCCTAAACTTTATTGTCATTAATGATGGAGAGAGAATTTGTAATGACCAAGTCAGCAATTTGTGCATTGTGTATTGCGGATATTATAATCGACATCGCGTATAAACAATAGCTGTTTTGAACTTGAGATAGTTCGTGGAATAAAAAAAAGAGGTAACCACTTTGCATTTTAATAACCATTTAACTACCTAAAAATTGCTCGTAAATTTTAAGAAAGCACCTATCTAAAACATAACCTTACATTATATTATACCTATTCTATGTATTTACCTCTGATTCCGGTGCATATAATTTAATAATATTAATGATTTAAATTTTTTATTAGATCTAGGAGAGGTTATGGAGACATTAGGACTTGAAGCTGGATGGGTACAAGTAAGAAGGGATGATAAACTGTGTATAAATTAAAATTATACAATAATTAGGTACTAAATAAAAAAAAATCATCGACGTTTCGTCGTTTTTACATCGACATCTTCAGGATTTTACTACAACAATATTTATTTTTCATATAAAACATAAAGTTAATTAATTATAAAATACATTAAACAAACATACGATAATTAGGATGTTAAAAATTAACCACCTTTATATAGATTAAAATATAAAAAACAATAAATTTTCTTGGCAATTAAATAGATTTGTTTAAATTACATACAACTTTACAATTTTTCACTTATACAACTCAATACATATTATTATGTTATGTTTTGTTTTGGTGTTGTTTCTTTGTTTGACTGAAAATGATTGAATTTTAATTTATGATTTTATTTATTTGGGCGCCATAAATTTTTAATACTTTGTAATTATTTATTCTGTATAGAGCTGACTCAACTACAGGGTGTGGTTTCCTTTATTTCTGTCTTGTCTGATTTCACTTAAATTTATTTTAAAATGAAAGATAGATTCAAAGTTTAAGAAATCTGAATATATTACAACTTTTCATATGAAACTTTGTAATTGACAAATTTCTACCTAACCTAAGTTAATAATAATTACACTAAATTTACCCCTTTTATCTATAGGTATGTATTTACAATGTTATGATTAGAAAATTTTATGTCGAATGAAATTTGATTTTATATTGTATACATATGCGATTGTTTTGAAATTTATGTGTTCAATTTATGTTTTCAATATTGTTTGCTTCTGACATTTGATATCACTCAAAATGACTTTTAGGTTTAGCGTGTCTAGACAGGTAATTTTAACTAACTTGTTGATTTTTACTGATATGCTTTTGTTATTTCAGGTACAAAATTAACGATGTATCTTGCTTGGAAACTTCGAGTTCAATTTTTACTTTTATTGAACTAAAAACAAATGACTCGTTGCCATAGAAATGTCAAACGAAACTTTTGAGAATTTTTTATTTTAAAATACTGATTATATGCATGTTCTAATCAGCATGATCTTTATATATTTAGATTCTATCAATTTTTCTGAGCATTTTGATACCCTTTAACCTCTCTCTCTACGTTAACTGTTAAACTTTCAACAAATTTCACTTAATTTTGAGAATTTTGACTAAATTGTGCTATATGCTATACAGCTTGATTTTCTGCCTTTGGATTTATTCATTGTCTTCAAAATTAACCTTTTTTCACTTTTTAAACAATCCCTTCTGTTTATGTGGCTTAACGATTGAAATGTGTTTAGGTCTACCGATTCATAAAAAACAGTTTATACACAAATTTGAATTTAGATTGGGATCTCAATACAGTTTATGATATTTTAAAAGGACTTTTACACAAGTTTGCAGTTCAACAACACTTTTAAATCTACAATTTTGCAAATTTTTGACGTTACATGGATCTGTTAATAAGAAACCGTTATTTGGAACGTTTTACAATGGCTTAAGTTTAATTCCACTCATAATATATATATTTAGTATATCTGACTTTATTACATTATTCTTTACTATGATGTTTAACTTATTTATATTATATGAATGCATTTTCTCAATTATATAACTTATAAATTAAATTTTTATTATAATTTTGAC
Source organism: Anoplophora glabripennis (assembly GCF_000390285.2). Lineage (NCBI taxonomy): Eukaryota > Metazoa > Arthropoda > Insecta > Coleoptera > Cerambycidae > Anoplophora > Anoplophora glabripennis. The sequence goes on from NW_019416609.1 coordinate 45,153, forward strand.
AGTTTGATGCGTTTCATTAAACGATTTTATCTTATAACGCTACAAAACATTCTACAGTTAAATATATCCTTCATTTTAATCTTTTCTGTGTTCCACATCCCTTTTTGGTTAGTTTTCTCTATATTTTAAGTAAATATCCTTCATTTATTTTAAAAATTTATATTTTGGTCTCTTTTTTGTGTGGTTTATTTTATCATATGAACAAATCATAACAATATGTATACATATAATGCATTAAGTTAGGTTAGGCACGATTAGAAAACGATACAAACTTATAACGCACGGTGTGACGTCAAAATTCACAAGGGGGAATGACCTGCGTTTTAAAATGGTGTTGTGGTGACCAAAACGAATGTAATTAATATACTGATAATGGACAACGATGATGTAAAAATTTATAGATATTCTTTTTCTGGTCTACAGAATGTGATCATTATACTTTTGAAAAGTGTGCAATATATGTGTGCTTATGCGACTATCGGCGATTATTTTGGTCACGGTGTATGTGGAAACACGTACAACCCAGCGGCCTGTTCTGCAAGCGGTTGCGTGCTAACCTGACACATTGACCCCACGTCCATGGCGTTTGATAGATTACCCGACTAAGTTAGAAGCTCTTAACCTTTGGAAATAAAAGTAATTAATTTACTCAAAAAAGGAGAGGGTATAGAACTTGGAGTAATTTGTGAATTTCTCACAAAATATGGGAAAATCACGCACTGATTGTTGCCGAGATAAAAAAGGGACCAACGAAATTTTTTTGTGCGCCACAGACAATTAGAACAATCGCGTTCCTTCTACAAGATTGATTTATGTCGAAAAGTGTTCCGTATAGTCCAAATTCATAATTGAAAGGTGAGTAAAATTTTACACAAATTATGGCGCACAGAAAAACAGATTCCTTCAAAATTCGCAATCGAAACTTCAGTAAAATTGTATACAAATCACCAAACAATAACCACTTCACAAACCTCTGCCAGTATAAGGATTAGCTAAAAATAAGAAGTCTTATCGATTGGGGCTCATGAAATGAACAATTTTAATAATCAATACACAAGATAAAGTTGCAATCTATAAAATGTCGAATACCCCGGTCTTTCTGATGTCTGAGACATGGCGCAATCACATCAAACTTTATTAGCAACTTCAAGCTTGCATGTCGTCTTCAAAGAGCAAATAGTAAAAGTAGAAACTCAAAATAACGAGTTCAGTCAGTCATAGTTTGCGAAAAATATCATAATGTATAAATTTCGTTTTGATAAATTAAATATTTCTTAGTGCGCATAGTGACTGATTTTAATAGAAATAATCAATATCGATTAACAAACAGTAAAATATTCAGTCTATGCAGGGTGCTCCAGCAGTTATAGAAGGCACTGATACAATAGTTCAGACCGATTTTGACAGTTTACCTGATCGACTCAAACGGACCCTGGATTCAGATCCAGCGACCCCAAAAACGTATAAATATATTGGTTTTCTTTATTGGCAATTGATTTTCTGCATTTGACCTTCAACTGACCTTAACCCAGCCCTGATCGGATCAATCAGACACTGGATTCGGATTCAGCAACCCTAAAAATGTATGAACATGTAAGTTTACTTTGTTGGAAACTGATTCTCTACCTTTGACCTTGAACTGACCTTAACCTAGAGCTAATTGGATCAAACGGACACCGGATTTGGATTCAGCGACCCCAAAAACATACCACAATCTTGTCTTTCGGACCTTTCACTTTTTTTGTGAATCTATGCCCGAGCACAACTACATCGTGAACTCACATATTGGGTAGTTTGTATTAGCTTTGACAACATTGCGTCACATATTCTTTCAAATGAAACACAAAACTTATATTATTATCAGCTGGTCTCATCTCTTCTATCTAATAGAAACATTTTCCACAGTGTATGTGTGTGTAGTGTATGTTAACGACCCATCGTGTTTAAATTCTGTAGTATATCAGCCGTATAAATAGAATAAACAAAAAAATTAGAAATAGCGATACGCTCAAGTTTCTACTAGACTTCAAAGCATACAATAATAAGGAACATTTATAATTCCAACAGAGCGAGTAACAGTTGCGAAAACTTATTCAGTTACATCCCTTACTTTAGACAGGGCCGCCTTTAAGGAAACTAGAAAAATGTGAACAATGTAATGTGTAATTAAATTGTCCAAATTAATAGGAACTAAATCGTTGATTCTATACACAAACACTTCCTTTCAGGAGATGAATTTATTCTCTAAAGTTAAATATTACTACACTATTTATTGTACAAGCGCAAGAGTAGAACAGTATCAGCCATTACTGAGCATGCGTTGTGTGAGATTTGAATGTGAATTATTATGGGTGAAATGGAGCAAAGGGTAATTAATTAATTAATTGACCGAGTTTTAATCGGAACTTTGTACTATAATTCATATTAATTAATTCACTTAAGAATGTAGTTCAAGAACAAAGTTTTTTTACTCATCTTGTGGAGAACTCTCGACTTCATCGTTAATAAGTTCATCCGATAGGGCTGTTATTTGTGCAGAAAACACCGATAACTTTTCAAGATCGATTCATCATATCAAAAAAGTTTCACATAAAAGTTGTAACCTTGGAGTTGACTTACACCGTAAGTCTCAAGGACAAGCCAAGGTCAGCTTGAAAATGTGCAAGGAAATGCAATGTATAGTACGCTAAATTTTATGTCCCGAGTCTATAATTTTTTCTCTGTATAACATTGGCAGGTCATTTGGTTAAACTCGTTTTTTCCTGCAAAACTCGACAAAAATGTTTTAAGAAAAAATCAACGGATTTTTTTCATACAAGTTTGCTTTGATAAAAAAATTAATAACGCACTCCTATCTGATTTATACTCACTACTCTTCCTTTTATACTAAGAATTTTTATGTGCCTTAATGCGGATTCTAAGGAAACTGCAATAAAAAAGGATTATAGTGGACCAGGCTAGGCTCCAAATCCCGGGTCTGAATCGTTCTTACCTGGACAATATGCTCGTGTAGAGCAACTATACCTGGATTGCCTTCGCAATTGCTCTTAAATTGCATTCAGATAATGTATTGATTTTTACACACAGCTTTGTATTTATAATTGCATAATTAAAAAATCAAAAATTTTTCAGTTTTTTTTTATGAAATACGGTTTTTACAATCGTTACTTTTCAAATAAGAACAAGATGCAACAATTTGTAGAAACACATCATGTATTCATAAAATTTCATTAACAGAGTTAATATAATAACCAGAATATAAATATAGTGTATAAAGTTGAATGATATGTACGATAAACATGTGTGCATGGGGAACCGCGGAAACGTACACGTGCATATCATCTTCTTTGCGCCCGTCGCATCGATATCTAGCAGATCATAATTCTTAATAAGTATTGGGCGGAATTATAAAATTTAAAGTCTGTTGTAAAGAGAATTGTAAGATCTTTCAAAAGAAATATTACTCAACCCCCAATGCTATTTAAATATTTTGGGATGATGCTTACCCTTGCTTGGGGGTGAAAGTGGCGGAGTCAAAAATACCAGCAAATAATGTCCCCCTTTAATCTGAAATCGACGGGTCTGAGCGTTTTTCCACAATCTTGACGCAGTTCCTGAAAATAGCTCTGCTTCATTTTCATTTGGCCACCCTGTATATAAGTTTATTATAAGTGCAAGGTTTCAATCATTCAATGTGCGAACTTAAATTTCTAATCCAATTTAATTTTGTATGAGATAGCATGTTTTTTTTTAACGATCTGAGCTAGCATGTTTTCGTAGTAACGCGTCGAAATGTCCTGAGCCGGTCCTGGCGTACGTTGTCGTTTTTCCGTTTCCGGCGGTGCTGCATATTAAATTTACAGTCCGCCGAGGAATAATGGGGTATGCTCGTCAGCGCGGCAGCGCTCAAAAACATCCTATTAACTTAAGCTGATATCGTATTCTAAAAATAATGATGTAGCTCTAGTAAAATATCGGATTCTGCCCCTCTATGCTAAGCAGCCCGTTCCCGTAATTTGACCGCCGCCGGCGTCTGCCGCTGTCGAGGACTCAATTACTCCGAAATGTGCGGCGAGGAGGTCGTGATTGATATGACGAATTCGCCGGGGCAGTTGTAGGGTGCTCGAGATAGTTGGACGGTTGGGGCTGGCCACGTCAGCAAGGGACGATGGCCATTTCGGTGGATTCTAGTTCGATAAATTCGGTGCTGATAAAAATTCCGCCTCACGCGTGGTGCTGTTCCTGCTCCCGTTACTTTGATAAGTTCTCATTATATGTCGGGGTTGAGGAAAGGTCGTTTTCACAACAACGAAATAAATCAACCTTTCACAAAAGATGTTCTGAGACCAGATCAAATTTTCATAGATTTACCCGCAAACATACAAAATTGATTCTTTTAAATAAGATAAACTGTGAAACACTACTTGAAAAGTATTCCACTCAAAAGTAATAATAACGATAAATTAAATACACAAAAAAGTAAATAATCTGTTTACTAACTTGATTTTTACAGTACCAGGGTCTTATAAGGCGCTTAAAATTTCTGGTTCTGTTTCTTGTTGAGTTTGTTGTCGTCTAACATCGAATTAGCATTCAAAGCTCCCACAATTTTTTAAATGTTCAACCACCATCGTTTCCTCCTGACAAAAAGTAGGCTCTAATCATACCAACACTTTCCTGAGTCGTATACATAAATTTTTCTAATATCACACAGAAACTTGAAAATGAAAATACATAGTTACACTATACTGTCACTATACACTGAAATAAATAAGTTTAAAAGTTTACTAGCAACCCGCCCCGGCTTCGCACGGGCAAATATAAAATAACCTATGTTACTCCGAGGAGATGTAGCTTTCGGTAAAATTGGTTGAGTAGTTTTTGAGTTAAATCGTAACAAACAAAAAATCAATCATCTTTCATCTAATGCGGCCCTAATATTAATTTTAAAATAATTCACGATATATCTATATACCTAAAGGCAACAAACGAACTCAAAACTAAAAATGCAAAACCTTTAAATTTAAAACAATGTAGGTAACTACCAACAATGTGAAAACAAAACGCAATTAAATTAAAGTACCTATGTTCAGGACTATCAATTTTAATTAATAAGTAGTTAGGTATCTAACTACCTAAAGAAAATAAACACGAAACAAAAATGCGACTATGAAGCTTTAAATGATATTTCACAATAAGAAAAACAAACAAATTATTAAAACTCAATGAAATAAAAGTATGTTTGCAAGTATCTGTGTATGTTCCGATTACCTAAAGACAACAAATACAAAACAAAAATGTGACCTTAAAATATCGAACGCAATTATAACTTTCCAACAACACCCAGAAAGAAAACACAGTCGTCAGTCGTCACCTCCATTCGCCCCAAGTCAGTTTATTAAAGGATCACGCGCGCGTTATCGTTCGGCTTATTAGCTAAACAGTAGGCAAGACGGTGCGCGGGGAGGGTCGGCGATCGCATCAAGCGAAGCGAGGCGCTTGAATTTTATTCTCGCGTCCGTAATTTTTTTGAGATTACTCCTAAGATATTCATTTGAATTATATGATGTAAAAGAGTAAAATAATGTTCATGAAATGCTTAAAGCCTCTAACTTATTTAAAATGATAGGATTATTACCGTGTAAATAGCTTTTACATTTCCGCTTTATAATTGCCAATTTTTTAAAGTATTAAAATGGATATAGGCAGTATGTTATCTTTAACATATAGACGTATGCCATCGCGGACTTTTCTGTAGGCATATATAAGATACACAATTCCACCATACATTGATACACTACATAAACTTTCGGACCCCCCGGCTTGGACGCAAGGCGCGGGGTCACGGGGCGCCCGTATTCATTTAATTTGCATGGTGTAAAGGGAAAAAATAATCTTCATGAAATGCTCAAAGCAACTAACGTATTTAAATTGATAAGGATTAATACCGTATTTTTGTAAATAGCTTTCCAATTACCGCTTTATAATTGCCCATTTTTTAAAGTATTGAAATGGATATAGTATGTTATCCTTAAGAGATAGACATATGCCATCGCGGACTTATCTGTAGATAAGATACACAATTCCACCATACATTATTTTGTTATGTCTCAAAGGGTTTAGGCATTATCGTTAATGTATACAAAAACTTAACAAATTATATAAGAACTAAAACCTTCCTCGAGAATCACTCTATCCATTGGTGAAAACAGCATGAAAATCAGTGCCGTAGTTTTTGAGTTTATCGTGAACAGACAGACAGACAGACAGACAGACAGACAGACGCGGCGGAGGACTTTGTTTTATAATATGTAGTTAATATTATAATATATTATATATTATAGTATAATATTAGTTGCATATCTACATTAGTGCTGTTTAAAAATGGATTATAAGTCGACTATTTATTTGATTAAAAAAATATCGGATTAGTATTCTAGGAAACACGTATCTAAAAACCAAACCCACTTAAAATTATATCCTGTATAATTCCAAGATGAACTCCTGCGCAGAAAATACAGTCAAAAATGCTTCTCCCTAGAAACTATTGCGCAGCGTATTGTCTGAATAGTTAGAAAATATTTTGTTTTCCAAATGTATTACAAATATCAGTAGAGGTCTTTTAATATCTCATGAGCCGCGAAATGCGCGAAAGGCGTGGCGTATCCCCATAATTCTTCTAATAAGCACGTTGTGAAAACATTGACTCAGAACTAGACCATGTGCATCATTACAAGTAGAAATGAACTAAGGCGCTCGGGCATCAATAAAGTCAACTGGTGAACGTTTGTTATATATATTTTTATTGTTTAAATTAAAATAATAAAGAATAGGGCGTTTTCATTCATTCTGATTTTTATCGTATACGATTCCTAAACTGTAACATTTTTAAATACGTATTTGTTTACTACACAACCAACGAATTGCTGTTCTCTGTAGACTGAAAACGACGCGCATTAATACATAATCCTGAACACGCCATTTCAAGAAAAGTGTTTTTAACTGTATAACGTTCATTGTGGACGCCCGTAAAACGATTTAACTTACACAATTCAAACAAACTGGTTCTCTCCGTGTAGAACGAGCCCCACGACGGCTCCTCTGAATATTCCTCCATTTCCTTTATTACAACCCACCCTTACGACCGTCTCTATGGCGCCGTTTATCCATTTAAGGTTATGTTGCAGGTCGACCATCGGTCTGGGTCACAAAATCGAAGCGTCCTGCATTATTAAGGCACCTGCCAGACATCCGAGCGCAGCCGGCTGAATCCCATCGGCCCGCGTCATTTTGCCGCTGAATTATTCAACCGCAATTGTTCAACCGCAATTGTGCGTAACGTAACGAGGCGGTCTGCCGCCACGTGCTTGCTGGTGTTACGGGCTGTGTGGAACAATACAAAAGAAAAAAAATATGGATACGTAACAGTCTGTTACTCCGGCAACTAGTATATTAGACCGCTGAATTGAAATTACCGAAAGCAACTGGCTGGGAAAATAGTTGCCAGGGTTGCCACTACAGGATTTTTATATGAAGGTTTATTAACAGACATAATTAAAATAATTTTGTAAAATGAGTAAGGAGCGAATTTCGAATTTTCAGAATAATTCAAGAAACCTTCAAAAAGCCATTCACGGGGCATAAATCCCCAAAAAACTTCGGGATCGTTGACAAGAAACCGCAGACGACCTACGACGCAAATCAGGAGGTGCAGAGCGCGAAAACAAAATTTCGCGCATGTTTTGAAAATTTCCCGAAATTCCTCTACGAAGCCCGAAGCCCCGATAACCTCCAAAAGCCGTAACAGACGTTGCTGACAGCGCGTGCTACCAAACGCGAAACCACCGCCAACAGCACAGGAACGCACAAAATTTTCACTACAGTTTCGAATTTTTGGAAAATAAATTAACTCTAAATTTTACGAAATCCAAACTGCAACAAAGCCTTTTAGTCAACATTAACTACAATCAGTTCCGTAGCTCCTTGAAGGCGACCACCACACCGAGATAGACGTTTTTCAAAGAGGCCAATTTTCCAATTTCGACGAGAACTCTATTGCAGGACTTTTACGCAGCCAGCCAGCCAGCGAATATCAATGCTTCGTTACCATAGTAAAGAGTGGTAAAGTTTCAATAATTTTTCTGGTTTTTCTTTGTATCTCCCACAATTTTTGAGATATAGCTCAAATTTGAACGTAGGTTAACTTAGCTAACTAAATTACCTGCATCATTAGCCCTTTCTAATAGTTGTCACGATCTACAGTGCCTACTTTCAGCCCCGCAAACTTTTTTCCGGTACCTCCAACTACAACAACAGATGTTAAAGACTACATTGAGAATAAAATTCAAGTTTCAAATCTTCGATAGTTTCTAATTCAGTTGCTCCTCAGCATCGATACTTGATGATGCATCAAAAAATAATTCTAGCACCAAAATTGGAGCTTCAGAAAAAGATATGATTACCTTGCCTCCAATTTTGGAATACACTACAAGCAAATAGAACACAAAAAAGTCTTTTGTCTGCTCCCACTATAGTAAATAGACTACTAATACATTGTTTTTAAGGAGGTAAGTGAATTTTGCCGTAGATGTGGAAGTTGCTATAGACAACGGGAGGTTAGTCCCTAGGAAAAAAAGAACAATTTCGAGTTATAATAGAAAAATTTGATAAACATTAAATTTTATTAATTATTATGAATGGATATTTATAGTAATTGTAGTTATTACATTTAGTAACATTTATAAAATCTGGATAATTATTCCCCTCGCGTTTACTAATTGTCACATTTTTCTCAAAACGATTTGACCGCTCCATTTCAGTCACCAGGGGCTCAATATTACCTGACTGACCAATTAAAACAGCATGATGCGACGTACTACTAGACCTTGGAGTTGAAGTGTCATTGTAAAGAATCCTGTTGGCTATTTCATTTTTGTTACTTAAACTGTCAGCAACATAACTTTCTACANTTATTTATTCTACGAAAGTTTTTGTGACTTTTTTACAAAAAGTCTCAACCCAAAAAAGAATTCGCATAAAACAAAAGAAAGCTAATAAGTTCGTCAAATATTAATTAGTGTTCTCAACATTACAACGTTCTACGCCTTCCCAAGAGTCTCACTAGCCGGGGACCCCAAAAAACTATTTCAACAAAAATCCAACCACAAGGCGAGGCGTAGACACTACAATGTCATCGAAATTTTTTAAATTGACGTTATCCAAAGTAAGTTTGCATGACTCATAAGAACGGCATCCTCCTGCAATGTCTAAGACCGTCACTACCTTCATTAGCAAATATGTGTTATCGAGTGCCTGAACGAGAAAATCGTTGACTTGTTCTCTTGTAAAAACGTTTCACTTTTTTGGTGTATAGCCGTCATTCTTACGTTTCAAAAATGTTCTCAACTTGGGCTATTTTGATATATCCACATTCTTCTCAATGAAAATAGTTGACAATCATTGAGTATTCACTCCACAAACTAGTCGGTGACTTTAAAGTTCTTTACTTCTCCATGGAATATACTAGCAGTGACATTTCAGAAACACCATTTTCTTTGTTTGCCACCTTTCTTTGAAATTTCTATATGCTCGTCCGTGGCGTACTTTCGACTTCTCGGTCAATAAAAATTTGCAGGCAGCAATTGCTGCACTTTCGATTTGAAAATCACTCATTTAGTAATAATAATAATTGAAAACCAGTAAAATTGCAACTTTTATGTAGCTTTGTTTATAAACACCTTAGAAACGACAAAATCCATACAATCAAGGCGATTTTGCAAGATTTCGAATAAGGTCAAAATGAATTGATTAAGAAATGTTTTATTTCATGAACCATAAATAACTGTGGAAGCAGATAAAATGTTATACACCACGCAGCAGTTAAGTATAATTTACCTCCTTTATGGTGTAAATAACTATTTCGTCGCAGTTAACGAAAGTGTCTTTTTGGACACTTCGGAAACAAAAATAAAACATCAACATGTTTTGACAGTTTTCAAAAAACTGTATTTTCGTCTCTTGAGACGAAAAACATGTAAAATTTATTATTTTCTTCCCAGAAACACCACCTTATCGCTTTTCGATGTCCAAAATTTCAACAAAAGAAGAGAAAGACAAAAACAGAGAGAAATTTCAACACACTTTTGACTTTTCGAGCTCTTCCTCCAAACAGCTCCTCCACATCCACAGGAAGCAGCCTCCACGTCAGCAGTCGACTTGGACAACAGTCTCAACAGTAACGGATGTTGAAATTTGTTCCCACCTTTCTAATGTAACCGGCGACGTTCCTTGCTAAGAATTAAGGCGGAGCTAGCGAAGACTGCGTTCGATCGTCAACCCTGCAGTTTATTAACCAGGACATGAGTGCCTGGCCAGTTGCGTGCATCAACTCTTATTGTCAATCAGAAGCCTTTATACACAAGTGTGGGTCGAATTTCCCCTGTAACCGAGCCAGGAATGGAAACATCTGACGATAGAGACTATTTCAGACAAACGGCAGTACCTGACAGGGGAGCGGCGGGCTACCATCGGTAGGAGATCCGGGCCTCCTTGATTTGGGTGAGACAAACGGCCGCGAATGCAGGTCGGCCTCGGGCGCAAAAATAAATTGATTGGCCGCCGGAATCGATGGGCTAATGCAACGTCGTTACACAGATAAGCGGCGCGATAGAACACGTGAATAAGTAAGAAGGCGAACAAGAGGTTGATTAACGGGCACAGGCGAAGGCACGAGGAAGATAAATGGCCAGCCATCGGCCCGTTCGGGCAGGAATCGGACGTCGTCCTAATTGTGATCGATGCATTCCTTTTGCGTGGAATCTTTGAATTTTCAAAATTTCTGGAGAAGCCGTGATTTCGCTGACCGTCGACCAGAAAGGGAAGGCAGGATAATGGATAATATCAGTGTTTGGCAAATAACTTTCTCGTCCATTATTTTACAAACTCAAAAGTCTAACTTTATCTTGTAGAAATCAACTAAGAAAATTAAGGTAGAAAGAAATACACCGAAGTAAAATCTATGATAAGAAAATCGTTCCCATGGATTTGTTTTATGGTGTTATGAAGTCTGTTGGATAGAAGAAGTTATCCAAAGAAATTTGGATAACTGGAAATGTGGAAAATGGCTCACGTGAAAAACTGTTAAATTCTAAACAGTTTGCAATACTGGGTGTAAGAAGTTTGACTGCCAATACTTCAGCATAAGATAGAGTAATAATAATTGAACAAATAAATTGTATATTACAGGGGCGTAACATTAACAGGTTTCAAAATACAGCGAGTATTAATATTGGGGAGTTTCATCACAACGCACTATGGTACGAAATGCTTAAAAGCTGGCCAAAAATGAAAAAAAAAGTTTCTATTTGGAATTTTTTAAGTATCAGGTTGGCAATAGGGTTCAAATTGACCGGTGGAAATAGTTTGCCGTTTATACTGGAGCTAGAAGTCGAAGTAACCTTATTGTGTGTGTCTCGTGGCCGCCTAAGCCAACACAAAAGTACATCACATGTTCAAAGTGCTGTAAAAATGTATTTATTTTCTGATAAAGTCGTAATAAAATGGACGTTGTTCCAGGAGGTATGAAAAGTATTTCAACATTATAAATTATTCATAATAAATTATTCATTGTCCACTTATTTTCATTATTCATTAAATTCATTATTAATTCATTATTCATTAAATTAAGATCTGAAGTCAAATCTTTACATCATTTATCCTATAGGGTCTATTTGGTATCAATTGAAGAAGACTTATGCGTAAATCCAAGACGTTTCTGGTCACATATTGGCGCTAAAGCAAATACTACGTCTGTTCCCTCATACATGAGTTATAATGACATAATGTTGGATGATCCCTCAGATGTGGTGAATGCATTCGCTGACTATTTTTCGAAGGCTTTTGGCAAGAGTTCTGCTCCTTTGTCCAACTGTGATAATATTGTAAATCATGACTTACTACGCATTCCTGAAATATCTGAAGATGATATTATACGTGCCATCAAAAAAATTAAAGGTAACTTTACTATGGGTCCTGATTTAGTACCTGCCTTCTTGGTAAAAGATTGTGGAATAATTTTTGCTAAACCGTTGAAAATAATTTTTAATACCATTCTCAAGTCTGGTGTATTTCCAGAATTATGGAAACTTTCTAGAATATGTCCCATCTATAAAAAAGGTCACAAAAATAATATAATGAATTACAGGCCCATTGCAATTATAAGTAATTTTTCAAAAATTTTCGAATTAGTCATTCACAATCACTTGTACTCTCACGTGGAAAAATATATATCTCAATTTCAGCATGGTTTTGTTAAGGGACGATCAACGACGACAAACTTAGCCAACAAGGTACAATATATTTCCGAGGTGCTGGATAGGGGTGGTCAGGTGGACGTGATATATACTGATTTTTCGAAGGCATTTGATCGGCTTAACCATGATTTGCTGATTTATAAATTACATTCAGTGGGTGTATCTGATGATCTCTTAAATGTGTTTCGCTCCTACTTTGCCAACCGTTTTCAATTTGTTCAATATCGAGGCTTCCAATCAGATAAGTTTCCGCAATTGTCAGGCGTTCCTCAGGGGTCCATACTGGGGCCCTTATTTTTTATTATATTCATGAATGACTTAACTGAACTATTTGACATTAATTATCTAATGTATGCGGATGACCTTAAATTGTTTATTGAGATTATGTCAATATCTGATTGTTATAGATTACAGGATAACTTAACTAAATTACACCGTTGGTGTCAGGACAATCATTTACCTTTAAACATCAGTAAATGTAATACTATGTCCTATAGCCGCCGGAAAAATGTTCTACATTTTGATTACCTTCTAGATAATACTATTTTAAATAGAGTCTCGCAATTCAATGACCTTGGCGTGACATTTTGTGGTAATCTATCATTTGACGCGCATATTCAAGCAATAACTGAATCTGCATTTAAAAACCTGGGTTTTATCTTGCGTAATTCTAAGGATTTTCGCAACACGCGTACATTGAATACACTGTTCAATTGTTTTGTTCGCTGCAAGCTTGAGTATGCCTCTATTGTGTGGAGCCCAATTTATAACATCCATATAACTCAGTTGGAGAAAGTACAGCGGAGATACGTGAAGACATTGCATTTTATCAGTTTTGGTATCTATCCGGTTCGTGGCATTCCAGAGGATATTTTGTTGTCCACTTTCGACTTAATTAGTTTGCAGCGGAGGCGCATTATGCACTCTCTGATCTTTCTGCACAATATCGTCAACAATTCCCTGAATGCGCCTTCTCTGGTGTCTCAAATTTTATATCGCGTTCCTAGATTAAACTCTAGATCGAGTTCCGTATTGCAGTTGCCAACTGCTCGTACTAATATTCTTGCAGCATCCCCTCTCCATCAAATGATCACTAATTACCAAATGTATGAAGATCGACTTGATATATTTTTTCATTCAATTGATTTTATTAAGAAATTATTTGCTTAATTTGATCTGTATTTTTGCATTTATCTATTTTAATGTTTATTTAGTATATTTCCTGTCATGTTTTGTTATTGGTTGGTTTATTTATTGGATTTTTGTTCCTACTCTAATTACTGCCTGTTGTGTTTGTTTATATTAAATGTATATTTTAAATTGTGTGTACGACCTTGTCCTGTAACTGGGATCTGTCCCGTTGGACATTGTACTTTAAATAAATAAATAAATAAATAAAAATAAATAAAATAAATTATTGTTTATGACAAATAATGCTTAAATTTATTACGAAAATCATTCAAAAGTGAACTTAAAAGTTATATATAAGGCACCATAAGGCTAAATTACTTATTGACCCGTAATCTATGATCAATTTACTATAATATTATGACAAAAACATCTGCGCTTTCAATTTTACGATATGAATAAAGCAAAAGTTGTAATAAATCGTAATTCAATTATTTCGTTAATGTCGAACAAAAAGTGAAAAAAATATTGCTCTTATTATAAAATAAGTAAAAATAATATTTGGAAAAATACATATAAGTAGAATAGTAAAGGGCAATAAGTAAATAAAGAGACAGAATACTCGAGTATAACATAGAAAATGATAGCCGATGTCAATTCACATCCCCAAAAAAAAGTGGAATATTTGAAACACAAGACCCTGGTATTTATATGTTTTTGGGGTCGCTGAATCCGAAACCAGTGTCTGTTTGATCCGATCAGGTCTGCGTTAAGGTCAGTTCAAGGTCAAATGTAGAAAATCATTTGCCAACAAAGTAAACCTCCATATCTATACGTTTTTCGGGACGGTTTATCCGAATCCGGTGTCCGTTTGATCCGATCAAGTCTGCGTTAAGGTCAATTCAAATGTAGAGAATCAATTGCCAACAAAGTAAAGCCATGTATCTATACGTTTTTGGAGTCGCTTAATCCGTTGGACCTGATCAGATCTGCTAAGTTCTAAACTCAAAACACTCAAGTATTTATTTATGAGTATTAAAATTTGAGTAACAAATAATATTAAAGATAGAAAGCTTTAACTCTGAGCCCGTGACTTTCAACAATATTCAACAGAATAACATGATCAAATGACGAATTTTTAAGAATAATTGTAGTTTGTCTGCTTTACAATATATTGCATTTTCGCATAATCAGTGCGGTCAAAAACCCCAATATCCACTTAGGTACCTACGTTAGTTTATTCCACTTTTGTCAAATTTCGTCCGCCATATTGGATCCGCCATTTATTTTTGGCCAGCTTTTAGGCATTTCGTACCATAGTGAAATTTGACAACAGTGTCAGTAATTTTTAAACGCACAAGTACAAAAACAAACTACAACATATGCTCAAAATATCCACCACCATTTTCGATGAACGCAGGATACCTTCGAATCCAATTTTCGCGCATTAGCTGGGAAATTATCACGTATGGTAAACATTTAAAAAAAGCTAGGAGAAACACAGAAAAAGGAAATAGTGGTACACAAAAAACACTCCATTACGGTCAAATTCCAGATACCAACTGAATTGTGTATTGCTGGGTGTTGGACTGCTTAGTACCTCGTGTTAACCGCCGCACCGTTGTCACATTGCTCGATATGAATTTTATCGAATTTTAAATTTATTACAACGCTAATTATTTATTAGAAATAAGCATATAGAAGTTAAAAAAAGTGATAAACATTGTATTTTATGGTATTCTATGTACGCAATTATGTCAATATTCCTTAATCGAACTTTTGTATATCAAGTTAGAGATTTTGATTTTTTTTTTCTCGGAAATGGTTGAGTTTAGGACCCATGTCATATAAGGTTTATTTATTTATTTTAATGTATTCTATCGTCTGTTAAAATTAAGGTAGTCAAACTTCTGACCCCCCTGTATAATGTTCGAAAAATGTCGGGTTTCCAAGATATTTGAACCTGAAAGTACCTATTTCCTTTTTCTTTTTGAAAAATGAGTCGTCATAACTTTTTCGAAATTAATTTTGTTTACATTAAGTTGCGTTGGCTGACATGATCAAAATAAAAAATATCGATGAATTTTCAAATTTACATTATTTACGAATATTCTTTGAAATAATATATATTTTTCCTAAAATTATAAAAATTAAATTAAAATAAAATATTTCATTAAACATTTAAATACTATTGTAACCAGGACAATTTAATGTGAATTAAATTGCAAATAATACATGATATAAAAGTAATATTGAAAATATTACAGATTACAGTTACACCTTGTAAATATTAGTAGGTTATTATGATTCTTCAATGTGTGCAAAAAACAAGTATGTATACAGAAAGTATTAATAAATTAGACAAGCCATAAGTATCTCAGTTTTTAAGAAATTAGTTTAATATTTGAAGACAAAGAGGCTAATTGGCATTTTTAATCCTATATCTACAATCTATACAGGGTGTTCCAATTAAAACTTCCCACCTGGAAAATATCGGAATTAAAAAACAAAAAAAAAACCTGAGACACGTCGATTTTATTTTCAAGCGGAACACATAACGGCGTAAGTTTTGGTGTCTTGGAAACTACCCCTTAGGCAGCAGCAGCTATGTTGAGTAGCACCTCATTTTAAAACCTCTTCAATTCTGCTCACGACCATATACGACTTTTTAAAATTTGGTTTGGATAAGACAAAATATCAATAAATGAAAGAATGTTATTTTATTAAATGTTCAAATTGGTTTCCTTCCGCTTCTGTACAATAATAAAATATTTACTACCGAACGAGCAATTTCATAAATTTTCGACTTTAAGTGTCCCTATAGAAAAAAGTCTAAGGGCGTTAGATCTGGCGATCTGGGAGGCCACCCAATTGAATCTCTGCGTCCTATCCAGTGACTTGGAAAGTTCTGATTTAGAAAATCAAGCACAACTACGGCATAATGTGGTGGAGCACCATCCTGCTGAAACCACACATCCTCTTCTGGCAAAGCGTTGTCATTTTCCAATACTTCCACAATCATCAGGTAGATATTCGTTTCCAGTAGATTCAGATACATGTTTCCATCCAGATTTCCCGATAGGAAGAAAGGCCCTATGAGGTGATCTCCTAGTATGTCCGCCCAAACATTCAATTTTCTCAGATGCTGCGTATGAGTTTCATGAAAATTGCGTGGATTTTCATCACTCCAGTAACGGCAATTCTGGCGGTTGACTCCACCATCCAGTTGGAAGGTACATTCATCGGAAAAACAGATTGAGTACAAAAAATTTGGATTCCTTCCGGCACGATCACTCATTTCTTCACAGAACTGCAAGCGATCAGGATCATCTTCATTAATTACTTGTAACAAATTATTACTTATGAATTTTTAAGATTCGGCGGCAACTAGGTACAGAAATCCTGAAGTACTTCCAAATTTCCTGAGAACCAATTTGAACACTTAATAAATTAACATTCTTTTCTTTATTGAAATTTTGTATTATTCTTTAAGTGATGATTTTAATGTCATATCGAAACCAAAACTTAAAAAGCATATGTCTTCGTGAGCAGAATTGAAGCAGCTTTAAAGTGAGGTGTCACTCAACATAGGGTACCATTTAAAGTTTAAGGGTATTTTACACCCCCCGCCTAAGGGGTAACTTCCAAGACACCAAAACTTACGACCCTTGAAAATAAAATCGACGTATCTCAGTTTTTTTTTTAATTTCGTGGTTGTGATTAAATTTGTTGGTATCCTTTACAACTAACATCCTTATCGGTGTGATACAACACCAATATCAGTTCAACTCAGTTCCAACGTTGAGCTTTCTAAATTCTTACTTGCTTTCATACAGGGTATTTATCTTCGGCGAAACAACATTTAATAATTCGGCTTGCCTCTCAAATTGAATATACTTTGCCTCGTGCTATTCTAAAGCATTTATATTCATGAAGTTTACTTGGAAATCATTTCTTCCATGTAGCCTTGATGTACTATATTTTGTACTGTGGCTTTTACCTCGCGCTCACATAAAAACTTGTAAAATGTGTACCTTGTGCTTACTACAAAATGTGTTTAATTAATTATTCTATAAATAAACGAATCGATAATTCTTCCAAAAGGATCCATTAAGGGTTCGTACGCAATCACCGTTGAACTATGTATAATTTTGTGCTGTATAAATAGCAACATGACGAATGTGCTTAATGGAATTCTAGCAAAACGCACAAAGAATGAGTACATTTTTAGTGTAAAGATATATCCTTTCGTTATAACGCTTTTAAATATTCATAATTTACGTCTTTTGTTCAACGAAGCCATTCTACACTCAGAAAACAATTTCTTTTGCGTTATCTATATCACTATATAGAAACACTCGTTCGACTAGCATTTCTACTAACTATTAAGAGGTATATTTGTTCAATGAATTTCCTCACCTGATCGTCCAGTGACTGGTTCGGTCGATGAACTAGTCGTCGTTGTTGGTTGGGGAGATGGCAAGTCACAACATTCTCTGTCGGGGAATTCGCTACCACTCACTAGGCCCAAGAAGCCCAGCAGCAACAAGAGAACCCCAACACCCCACATTTTACAGTACTAGACCATCAACTAACACGGAAACGAGGATTGGTTTGTCCTTGGATTGGAAAATGTGACGGAAAGTTTAATATAAACGCATATAGTTGGCTTTGTGAAAAAGATAATGCTATTTACTATTAAACAAAATGTTAGTAAATGCAAAAGTAGTTTTCTTAATATTCTTATATTTTATTTGCACAGCAGACATTTTATTTTACAAAAATATATCAATGTTCACCAAAAGGTGCTAATAAGGGTATGTTAAAACAAAACGGAACCATTTTGGTGCAACTTTTTCTGTAAGAACCTTTAACTACAAAATACTGTAGTATAACATACTGTAAAAAAGTAATACTAATTGTTATAAAGAAAAAAAATTGCGGTAAACGCAACGAATGTAGGTTTCTTAGTGTATAATAAATTTACTACTGTTTTATTAATACAGAAGACACTTTTTTTCTATAATTGTGTTTTTTTCTACTCAATAAAATCACTTATTGTTACAAAGGTACCCTTTAATAAGTTGCAAAAAATTAATTAAGCTATAAAGAGTTTTTCATTATACCTATAACTACTCAATGAAATCGTGTAATCGATTCAGGTAAATTTCCTTGTTTCAATAAATTGGCCAATATATTGCAGCCAATAAAATTTGTTCTAATTTATTGGCCAATTTTTATGACTTTTAGGAAGGTTTAATATTCAGTCACTAGTATAAAATTTAGTCGTATTACGTCTATACGTAAATTGTGTTAGTCTAGCACAAATTATAACTTTATTCTGCTTTTTGTTGAAATTGGATGCTTGTTAAGATTGATTTTTTTAAATAGTTGAGAGGCTCAAATTTGACGAATAAATTGGCCAATTTATTGTAGCCTACAAGAAGGTGCCACAGATGTGACGACAAAAATTAGTAAATAAAAAGGTGTAATAATAAAAAATACACAAAAATTGATTTAAAAAAAATGTAATGTTTACTAGCAGTATTTTTTTTACAATTTTGGTAGTAAAATCTAAAAACTTTTTTTACAACATAGATACTGTTACATGATTAGTATGTTTTAGTTTTAAAAAGTATACACTATTTGGGGGAATTTCAAAAGAAGCTTTTTTTTCGTAATCTAACCTAGTTTATAGTTTGAAAAAAAATAATGTGTTTTTTGTGAAAGACTTGAAAATTTTACTTTCTTTCAGTGTACTAATTTATATTAAAAATTTTATGATTTTTTTTTAATCAAATTAATAATAAATAAAAAAACAGTTACTGATGAAGAGAATAATAATTTTAAAATCGTGTTACCAAAATGTTTTCGTTTTGATGGGAATTTCTTTTGGCAATTTGACACTTGAAGAATGAAATATAATTCCTTAAAATTACTGCTGGTATTGTGAAAATGTCAAAAAAGTGAAGACATAAAAGTAGTAGTCTATTATGGTTTGTAGTGAGCTGTTATCATGAACAGATTTTTTATTTTAAAAATTGTCAGCCTTAAATTTTCCTTCCAATAAATTGCCAAGTCTATTGTATCATGTATCTAACTATTGTAAATATAAAAAGTTGCCACAAATGTCGTGAAACATGAACAAATGGTAAATGTAAAATAAGATTGAAATATATTAAAATAAATAATATCTTTGAGCGTTGAAGCACTAAACATGGAAAAAAATTTTAAAAAGTGATAAATATTGCAATTAACTTCACTGTAAGGATTTTACTTTTGCTGGTAGTTATATTTTGATAAACTTTTGATAGCAAACATTAAAGATTTGTTGTTCTTTTTAATATTTATGTCGCGCTGTTTGTTTGATTTCAAAAACTTTTCTAGATAAAACAAATAGTCTAGTTTGACATTTGGTGAAAGAAATGTACCTACTCAAAAAGACTTTTTTGCGTGAGACTTGACAATTTTATTTTATTTTTTCTTTATTTTACACACTCAAAAAATTCAAAGAAAAGTACAACATATTAAAAATTCGTGCCGCAAAAAGGGACTTTTCTTTTTTGGGTGAAATTTTGAATTTTTCTCGACAATTTAACTTTAATTCTTTAAAGAATTTGACACATAAATCTCCAAATAGACCTTTCAGTGCGAAAGCGATAAAAGTTGAGGTATTTCGCCACACTTCTGAAACGGGGGCAACTTCCGCTTTTCCGCCAGATTTCCCAACGTATCCTCTTCGTCGCCCTGCCTACCTGGAGGCCTACACCACGGTCAACCACCACGCGGTTAGCACCCACATCAAGAGCACTGCGTCGGGCGCGATGCCTAGCTTGTTCGCGTTGTAGTCGTGATCGCGGTGGCCGCACACGTGCCTTCGTCGTCGTTCCTCGGCGGAGACTTCGCGAGCGAGCGACGAGCGTGCTACGGAAACACCGTCTGCGTCACGAGGTCGATGGCGCCGCCGTCCTCTCGGCCGCCGAGAGCGCAGGGTGGGAGTCGACGCGGCGGCGGCGGCGAGGTGGGATTTTTTGACGGGATTTGGGGGAGATTTTTCGAAAAGGTTTTCGGTCGACGCCGTCCACGGGGCGTCCCAAAGTTACGTTTCGGAATTAATCTCTAAACTGGATGCGTGATTAATGTAGGCCAGGAAATATAGAGTTGGGCGCGACTTTTTGTTCCGGCAAGGTGAATTTATCACTATAGAATGAGCTAAATATTGTAAAATAACATATTCGTTTCCACAGTCATAAAAATGGGGGGAAGATTGTTTACAGGGTGGTTAATTGTATAATTTTTACGTAAATTCACGTTTTTCACTTATAACTTTTTTCCGTTCATTTCCACGAGAAAACAGTAAGGTACTTCTTTTCGTCTTCAAAAGACCTACAAAACTAGCTCTCGAGCGTCAACAAATATTGATTAGATCAAAAGTTATAAACAGAAGAAGTTTATTTATGACATTTGAATTAAACATTTATCAACTGCGTTATTATTACCAGAACGTTTTGGCATCGCATCCTCTCATTCCTTATCACTATCTATTAACTCACACGAAATCTGGAGTCGGTAAGTTGAATAGTTTACAAGTTATGGCCTTATAAACAAATTAACTAATTATTAGTCTCGACGATCCCGATGATCTTCCACAATCACACTGATTTTTTTCATGGTAGATTTCATGGTAGATTTCATAATAGTATATTTAAATCTATAATTTTTTTTTAATTTCAAATTTGCAACCTGAATTTTTTTTATTTTTTAGCCTTAGTTGCAAAATGAAATACACGATGCACGAGCGTGATATAGTTATATATTATAACATATTCGGAAAGCTTATGAAATGAGCTTTTAGTTAAAAAAAAATCGTCAACTTTCGTTGAAAAACAACGGGGTTACAGACTGTCAAAGTTGACGGTCTATTGTTAAACAAATTAGGTTGGTAGCGGCAAAAAAATACTGTCATAACCGGCAACCCGAGTACTTTCCCAGGTGCATAAGAAATATTGTCAAAAGTCAGTGGGTCGCTTGAAGGGTGGGGGAAGCGAACAACAGCGAGTCCGAAGAAAATAACGATAATAACGAGCGTTCAAATAAAAACGTGGTCGAAGTTGGCTCTGACACATTGAACGTAGGGAGTAGCTTATAGCGACCAACTTAACCTCATTTCTCAACGAGCTGTATAGCAGCTGTCAGTTTCAATAACGTTAATGACTATATAACTTTATTTTAAAGAATAATCGTGATAACAATAACAAACAATTAAATGAGCTGAGGAAAGTGTCCCCCTCCTTGTTATAACAATAAATTAAAGCAGCTGCTGAAAGTGTCCCCCTCCTTGTTCCAAGCACTTTTCACACCTGTTCCTCAAAGAATTAAAGACATTTTCTAAGATGCTCGGGGTATTGTTAATTTCACGAATCTTGTCTATAAGTCGAGCCTGTAGATGGTTTAAATCAGGAATAGGCAGTTCAAAAATAGTATTTTTAAGGTAAGGCCACAAAAAGAAATCACACGGCGTAATATCACATGACCTCGGCGGAAATTCATGTTCAGCATTGAGACTTATTAGTCGATTTTGGAAAACTTCCTTCAACATATTCATCGTCTCGCCTGCCGTATGTGCCCTTGCGCCATCTTGTTGAAAGTAAAAGTTTGTAATTTCATTTTCTTCCAGCTGGTTAACAAAAGGAGCGATAATTTCTTCTCTATACCTTTGCGCAGTAAGAGTACCATTAAAAAAAATAGGTCCATAAATCCTCCTTCGATTGAGAGCACACCAAACTCCAATTTTTTGAGCGTGTAGAGGGCCCTCGACAAAAAAGTTATCTGGTTTTTCAGAAGACCACATTCTCATATTCTGTGAGTTTACGTAACCACTTAAATGAAACCAGGCTGCATCAGAAAAAAAGGTGATATTATGAAGTTCACCGTAGTTGTTTAAAAACCATTCACAAAATACAGCCCGTCGCGGAAAATCAACTTCATGAAGTTCTTGCTGACAAGTTAAACGATAGGAGAACAAACGCAAATCTTTTTTTAACACCGTGTGGTAGGTACCGACTGATACTCCCACCATTTGTGATAAAACACGTACAGAAGTTCTTGACGCATTTTCCATTATTTGTTGGACATTTTCTTTTAATTCTTCAGTCCGCTTTTTAGGTCGGCCGCTTCCTTCTTTTCTTGTGACACTGCCCGTTTCACGAAAAACATTAACACAACGCTGAACTGCACTTTGAAAAATTTTGTACTCAACAACGCCGGGAAATTGATTTTGAAATTGTATGAAACATTCCTCAATAGAATACTTCCATATTCCATCAAGCTTGCGTCCATTTCTAAAGTAGGACTCTATGATAAACACTTTTTGTTCTTGAGAAAACACCATTTTAAACGCTTTTTAAAACGAAAATATTCAAATTGATAGCGGCGATATAGCGCTTTGACAGATGACGTTTAAGTTCATTTGCTATACGCTACGCCCTACGTCCAAATTTTCAGAACCAACTTGACCACGTTTTTATTTGAACGCTCGTTATATTCATAGTCCTGCAGTTAAATGAGGGAAATTCGCTTGAAAATAATATATTTAACAGTAGTAGAGTCCGACAAAAGCATCAGATTAAGACGTCAGTCTGACAAGAAAACAAAAAAAAATATTGTTAAGAAATTGCAACTTCTTTTTACACATTTCTGTTTAGAAAAACAGTACATACTCCAAAATATTTCTGATTTAAAATCCTTCGTATATACAATCACGAAGTAACATAATAATATAATTTCCATCGGAAAATCTGTAAAATTAGGAAAACTTTTTTTAATCCCAACATTTTTTTAAATCTTTTTAAATTTTAGAGTATTATTTTTTATAGGAAAAACATTTATTTGAAAACGTATAAGCCTCTGAAAATATTATATTATTATATTAGTTTTATGTGAAAAAGGTTAACTGTTTTAATTTTTATTAAAAGGTATTTTTGTTGAATGTGTGTTTATAATAAAAAAAATGAACGTTAGGAAGATAATGTTAGTCTTTGATCAATAAAAATAGTTTACTATGGGTAGGTATGGTAATTTATATTATTCTATTCTTTGAATCATCCAAAAATAATAGCAATAATAGTAATACTACATTTTTATAAGTTTTTTAGATTCGTTCATCTCTCAATAATAATTTACTAAAATAATGTTATTTTAATTTTATGTTATAGCAATTTAATATAAAAAGTGAAAGGTATCCACTAGAAAAATGAAAAATACAAAGAAAGAAATGCAATTTAATATTAACGAATCAAGCACAAAATCTCATTTTATCTGTGAACCCTAACATCTGTTTTTTTCATTTTTCACTTACTCTTTATTATAATAAAAAAAGTACAAAAATATTAAATTAAATTAGAGTTGAATATTTTATAACAAATTATAACAATTGTTATTTATTTATTTATTTAAGTTACACCACCTGACAATTAAAACCAATTAGTAAGTGGGAGAAATAGCTAATAAAAATAGATGCATTAACAAAATCAGATTAGTAAGTACAAGAGTAAAAAAAACAGTTAACAATAATACAGATTATAAAAGTTATAAAAAATTATAAAAGATAACCACTACGTATATAGGACTAAATAAAAAAATACTGTCGACATATAAAGAATGATTAAAAATTAATATTGCAAGTTATGACTAGAAAAAACTCTCTTAATATGGGATATATTGTCATGAAAAATATCCACATGGTTCTGCATTCGAGAGTGATTTTTAACCATTGTATACAACGGTGAAAACTTTAATAAATTCGTTCGAGGTGTGGGAAGATAGAACAAAGACGAAGACCGGGTTCTAGAGCGGGGAACATGAAAACACAAGGCAGATAGAAGATCCGGACAATCAATCAATCCAGTAATGATTTTATACCGGGTTATTAGTGAGTTACACATACGTCGTGTAGCCAGGTCATTAACGACAAATCGTCCAAGCAAAGTACCATGAGGTATACCCTGTGATGGATAACAACCATCAGACTTGAACCATAAATATTTTACATATTTCCGTTGAATGTTCTCAAGTTTTTTACTGCGAACTATATAATGTGAATTCCATACTAGAGAGGCATATTATAAATGAAACTTAAAATAACAATTTTTTTTTATAATTATTTTATCAATAACTTTATTTTTTATCAATAGACTATTTATTTAAGAAATACGTTTATTTAAGATCAAATAATCATGTTTTATTATATGAAGAGCATTGCGCTTTTACATTTATAAAAAATACACCTAAATTAGCTGTACTTTTTAACATTTTTATCATGCACTAAGCCCCCTCTACGAAAAAGTATGATGTCGATGATATTTCCATATCATGACTGGAGTAGGAAAATTCGCATTTAATATAATTCCGATTATTAAGTTAAAGTTTGAAACATTATTTTTATTATATTTTATAAATTTTTAAAATTACTTAATTTATCTTCAAAACATTTGTATTAAAATATTTTTAATGTTTTATCATTTGTTTATTAATTTGCGATGTTGTTTTTGTCGGACGCATATCTTTTGTAATAAATACTTTATTTCAAAGTGAAAAAAAAATTAGACTTGCCTGTATGAGGAAACATACATATTTCGAAAAATGATCTTTTTTAAGACGTATGTTTTTATAAATAATGGCTAGAGAAAAAGTAAACACAGGATTTTTCTCGGCATCTCGAATATAGGCATTATTTGAAGTTTGAAGTGATTTTTCTATAAATTGATGTTTAATTTGCACTCTTTTATACAAAAATATTAATTTAACCAATATTATCCAAATATTGACGAATACATGTTACAATTAAGTAATTAATGGAAAAAGTTTGAAAAATTATTAACAATAACTAAATACACAATGTTCTAGTCTATCCGACACGTAAAATGAGAAGAAAAATATCGGAAATTTGCATTTCAATTCACTTTATTTCTAGACTATATTATATAAATTCATTTTGCTCACACTGAAGTCATACTAGTGCGAATTCGCACCGATTGGACTTTTCAGACTCTCTGTTTGTCCGACAATAACAGACTGAGGTCGACTGTTTGGGCTGTAGAAAGAATTATCGTGGTGGCGGAACCCTTGGCAGCTACTACCCGAGAAATGCCAGCTATTAAAAAAAAACGGTGGTGCAAATTCGCATTAGTGTGACCTGTGTGGGTTAAGAATGATTCACAGTAACGTTTTAACATCCTGTATTTCGAAAACACAACGATAATGAGAAAAACATTATATGAACTACCCCCCAATATTCTTTCAAGGGCAACTCGCCCTCTAGTTTTTTTAAACAAACTCGACACTGTGTATTTAGCAACAAGAGATGAAAGTTAATAAACAAATCTTTATTTGTTCATAATATTTTCAATCGTAGGACAAATGAAATAGGAAAAAAGAAAAGATTTTTTTAATTCAGCCAATAGTATTGCAGGTGAAAAAAATTAACTATATCTAAATTACAGTGGCGCATATTATCAGACATCAGACTCTGTCGCCCTTTATTATAAGAGACTACTATTTTATTTGCCAAATCATTATCTGTAACCTTCAATCAAAGTCTCGTGTGTGTCTCGTTTTTAAAGAGGAAACAAACGTGTCGTTAAAAATTACAGATCAACTGCTATTTTGCATAGTTTTTCTAAACTGTTTGAAATTACTATTCGCGAACATATGTATTTCTTTTAACAAAAAAAGGTTAGTTATCACTGAGCTTTATGATTATATGCCTGGTTGATCTTCTTATCCAACCAAATGTGTAGTTCTCCAAAGTATTGGCTGAATTAGATTTCGGTACACTACTATTCAAACTTGAATATTTTGGCATCAATAAATCTCTTTTATAATTGTTGATGCTATAACTTTCCCATTGCGATATATTTAATCAAGCATCAGGGTTCGACACTTGACCCACTATTGTTTATCCTTTACATTAATCATATTGTGAATAATGTTAATGCCATCTTTTTGCTGTGTGCTGATCATTTGGAAATATACGCTAGTGTCAACTCTGTATCTGAAATCAAGCAAAAAGTTGAGGTAGGCCTAGATCAATGAAATTTTTTAGAATTATTTAAAACGAAAAATTAAATTTACTTTCACAAAGTAGTCTTCTGTCTAATTTTACCAATCATGTTAAAATGTCAGGATCAATTCTGTAGTCACACATAATGACGTTTAGTTCTGTGAACGGTTATAGCAATATTGTATCCAAATGTATTATTAAACTGAGGTAATATATGTATAGTGAGTATAGTATAGTAAAAATATCTCCAAATCGTCAGTTATAGGTAACTTACTGTACGTCACTGGATCATTAATTCAAATAGAGAATATAGACGGAACCAGATTGGAGCCTTGCGGAAGTCTGAAGGCATACTCTAGACGCAGTTATTTTTTTCATGAGCCGCGATAATATTTTTATCCCTATTGAAAAAATATCATTCACTTGGACTAAACCATGAAAAAATCCTTATTTTCACATGTACTACTACGCAGATTTTCTTTATCGAGAAACAAAGTAATAGGAAAAGCAAACCTAGATATGATAATGCTGTTGAAATCCGCATATCACATTTTTTTACAAGTATATACCCGTCGTTCTCGATAATATAGGTCAACATTGGATTAACATCATTTTCCAATAAGTCTGCGTACGCTTTCCCATTCGAATTTCCAAGAAAGAAAAAAGCTTCGTATACTATATGATACTTTTCTATAAATAGCCTTCCAAACATTGCACATTTTGTAGTAATATGTTCTCAGCTAAGTAGTCCATGAAAATTTCTGTTTAAATGGTAAAGAATACGAAAAAATGCCTAGAAACAAAAAATTGGGAGGATGCAATGGAGCATATGAGGACATGGTATATCTTTTTATTTTGTGAAAAAAGACTTTATAGTACCCATAGTCCGACTGTAGTTATTTATGAAAACTGAAAATTTTTTATAGGTTAGTATTTAAATATCATTTCAAATCATCACAAAACTGCTGAGTTGTGAGTATATTCAAAAATTAAGAAATAAGTCAAACTACTAAATTTCAACATGAGATTTGTCAAAGACATCGGGATAAACCCAAGTCGTTTTAAAGAGTAAGTATAATACTTTAATACACCATTAAAGGTTTCAGATAAAAAAATCCATGGATAATTATTTCCCTCACGTTTACTAATTGTCACATTTTTCTCAAAATGATTTGACCGCTCCAATTCAGTCATCGGAGGCTCAATATTGATTGATCCATTAAAACAGCATGATGCGACGTACTACTAGAACCTGAAGTTGAAGTGTTATTGTAAAAAATCCTGATGGCTATTTAATTTTTGTTACTTAAACTGTCAGCAACATAACTTTCTGCGGTTGTGGCTGATTTCCACCCACCATGTCTCTTGATACATCAATTCCTGTATTAGCCAGTAACGTTGCCGATGTTCTTCGGAATGAATGGCCTGTATATGTTTCAGGATGTTCTAGTTTCAAAAACTATTGTAATCTTATTAGGAGTCATAGAATTCTTACCGATTGGTGATCTACCTGCTTGAGAGAGCATTAAAAAAACGTAAAGTTCCTGTTTTAATTTCCAATCTAATCTTGATATATTTCTTGAGGATTTCTTTTTTCATTTAACGTTGTTCAAAGTCAGTTTGTATAATTCATGAGAACTGCATGCTCCTGCAGTGCCTAAGATCGTCACTACCTTCATTAGCAAATATATGTTATCGAACGAGAAAGTCGTTGACTTGCTCTCTTGTATAACGGTATTCTTACGTTTCAAAAATGCTCTCAGCTCGGGGTATTTTGATATATCCACGTTTTCTTTATTATTGAGTATTCACTCCACAAAGTTGCCGGCGACATTAAAGTCCTTGACTTCTCCATGAAATATGCTAACAGTGACATTTTCAGAAACACCAGTTTTTTGTTCTGGCACCATTCTTTGAAATTTCTATATGCTCGTCTGTAGCGCACTTTCGACTTCTCGGGCAATAAAAATTCGCAGGCAGCATTTGCTGCACTTTCTTTTCGGAAATCACTCATTTAGAAATAATAATTCAAAACTAGCAAAATTGCGACTTTTATGTAGCTTTGTTTATAAACACCTTACAAACGACAAAATCCAAACAACCAAGGAGACTGTAAGATTTCAAATAATGTCAAAATAAATTGATTAAGAAATGTCAAAAAATAAAACCTAATCTTTATTTCATGAACCATAAAGAACTGTGGCAGCAGATAAAATGTTACACACCACGTAGCAGTCAAGTATAATTTACCAGTCTCGGACTCTTTTGGCAGCCCTCGCTCCGCTCGGGCGCAAAATCGTCCTCGACTGGTAAATAATATTTACCTCCATTATAGTCCAAATAACTATTTTTCTCTTCAGTGTGGAAAAAATACATGATCAAATAAAAGAGTAATGCGAAATGCGGCCCTTATAGCATTTTTTCTTGTTTTCTCCAGAGTCTAGACCACCCAGTATAAACTGCACAGATTTCCGTGCACGCCGTCTGCCAGCCACATCCATCCCGAAACTCCGACCGACACTCGGCCCTCTTAAGACTTAATTGTCTTCCCCGTTAAGTGTCCCTCGCGGAGCGACAAGGACTCCGATATTAGATCGTCAAACTGCAGACACACGTGTTTAACGACGGTGCTCCCCCGAATTTGCATGTTCCGTCTTTGCCCAGCGCCATTATTAGGTGGCGTCGCGGGTACCGGTCGGAATACAAAGCAGCCCGGTCTTTCTTTTAAGTTAAAGCGTCAGGCCTCGTAAATGTGCCGATGGGGAAGTTTTAAGTGTGTCGATTGGGGATTGATTCGGTGAGGGAGTGATAAATTTTAATTAGACCTCAAAAATGTGTGAGGTTTTAAGGGATGTCGCCGTGGAATGTGCAAAGTTTAACACCAAATAAGAGTGTACCACGGGGAAATAATTTTGGGGGTTTTGTGTCTTAAAAAGGACTTAAAACTTTTAATTACACAGAGGGCCCTCAGAACTGTACAAGACGTTATAATATTTTGACCCATAATTTTTTTATTTACTATTCATCACTGATTCTGTATATTATAAGATTTAGCTCTCGGATTTTGAAAAGAACCAAACTCACACAAGTTATCATACAGTCGGCTAAAAATTCTCTTTTCTGGCTGATGACGCTCTGGGTATCTCTACAAATATAAGTTTAAAGTTGTGTCACTATTTTTTTCACTTTCAATGTAACACCCCAACATTTGAACTTTGTGAAGATTTTCGTACACCATTTGTATACCTTTCAAAATTAAAACCAAGTAATAGACGTTTAACAAGCTTTCAATCAGTCAAAAATAAACTAACTGTCAATATTGAACAACATAAGACGAATAAATAAATAACATGGCCAACTGAAAAAATATATATATCTACATTTTTACATTTTTCTTCAATTATGCAAATGAAAAGTATCTATTATTATATATGGCTGAAAAGGTAAAAATGCTATTTAACGGGATGGCCAAATACAGGGTGTTTTATTTAAAAAAAACCTATGTTTATGTAATATCGGAAAAACTGTGCGATTTGTAAAAAATCTGAGTACGCCACTGCCTTCCAAATAAAAAATAAAACAAATAATGTGCACACTTTTTTCTTCTAAATTGAATGACAACGGAGATAGAGAGATTAATGTAAATGGGCCATTTTTCAAAAAAACCCTGTATATCTAAAACTAATCAAGTTAGCCAAGACCTTTTGGTACCAGCGAAGTAAACTCAAAAAAAGAAGACGGGACATCGATATCAGATTTTTTGCATCTATCACCGATTTGGCTGGACCCTATAAAACTATCGAAAATCAACCACCCTGTACAAACTCTCATGCATATTTTCATACACATTTTGCAGCTGTTGCTCTGTTAGGTATACCGTAAATGTTTCGAATTTTTCGACCTTATTCACTCGGCAATCATTTGAATATTCGTTGGGGGTGATTTAAAGCAAATTTAATCTCTGGGAAACTAAAAATAATAGTCCACAGTAGAGGCCCCCTCTGGAAAGTTGATTACCACA
Source organism: Anoplophora glabripennis (assembly GCF_000390285.2). Taxonomy (NCBI): domain Eukaryota; kingdom Metazoa; phylum Arthropoda; class Insecta; order Coleoptera; family Cerambycidae; genus Anoplophora; species Anoplophora glabripennis. The sequence goes on from NW_019416609.1 coordinate 75,673, forward strand.
TACTTTTTAACTCCTGAGGAGCTTCGTTTTGACGAGTCTACCACATTTTTCCTCTGCGAATTTTTTCGATTCCTCCGCTTTTCCACTCGGAAAAGTCCAAAAACATGGCAATTTCCCGGGGTCTTGAAAAGTCATGACCACATCTTTTATTTTTAGCTTAAGTAACTGGAAATTTTGTTGCAAATGCCGATTTAAATTTGTCCGACAGAAATTCTTCCGACATTGACGTGTCTACCGGTCGAAACATGCCAAAATAACAGGGTGTTGAAAATCAATTACCACATAGGTAATTTTTAGTAAAATTAATTGTAAATAATTAATTCAGTCAAAAAGTATTGTTGTCCGACAAATTTCAAGCCGCGTTTTTTCAGTCCGACAATTGGAAATCGGAATTTTCACGGGGTATGAAAAATCGATTACCACATATCTAATTTTCATTTTTTCCACTTTTAAATTTACTGTTCAAAATAGTGATATAAGTGTCCGACGATTTAATGTCCGCAAATTATTAAAAAATCAATAAATCAATAATCGTGATGAAATTTAGTTTTTTCACTCCAAAAATTTCATATTTATAAATGGTTATTAATTATTATTACGTAAATTATTATTTGTTTCAAATAAATAATTATAATATTGCTTATTTTATGCTTAAAAATTTAAAAGTTATAAACAAATGAAGTTATTTTTGAAGCGATTAATACGATCTTAGTGCATAATGCATTATTTCTAAATAAATTAATATTATACTTGATATAAAAATCCTTTTTTCTCTTTCAAGTTTTCATTCGCATTTGTTATTTTTCTTTACAAAAATTTTCCTATATTTCTAAAAGAAAATCCCAAAACTTTTGTGCATAATTTTTTTACACCATACATACTTCTTTGAAATGGTTTAATTATTTTCTCGATATTTATTTGGCTAAATTGAGCATATAGATTTACAATTACAAGAATAAAACGAAAAATATATACAGGGTGTTTCAGAAAGACCTCCCATAAATAAAGGGGGTGATAGTATGACAAAACATGAGAATTTTTTGTCTTATGAATTATATGTCTATCTCCTCTTGTTTTCGAGATACAGAGAGACAAAATAAAATTTTTTAAATAACATTTTTATGAAAATTTCCAAATGGTGGGAAATATTTTTTATGAAATTTAGTAGTCCGAGGTTTTTAAGGGTGCCAAATACGCTAGTCTAATTATTTTTTGTATATTTCATATAAGGCGCTATTTATGCTACATTCTTATTACAATTTAAGTTATATTTTTTTTAAGGTTAGGTTTTTTACCAGTCGGGCTCCAATTTCTATTGTACAATTTTATTTTCTAAAAATAATGTACTCTTGTTAGAACTTCCTAATGGGGACGATTTTCGAAAAAAAAGGCTTTTAATTAAACTCTTACCATATTACACTATAAAATAAGTGACTTTTCTCAAAGTAAGCTTGAGCTTTGAGAAGAGGAGATAGACATGTAGTTCATATGACAAAAAATTCTTATTTTTTGTCGTCCTCACCCCCCTGTATTTACGGGAGGTCTTTCTGAAACACCCTGTGCTGTATATTTATATGGAATTTTGCTTAATACATGAAAATACCTTATTAGAAATTATAAATATATGTGCACAAATTTTTTTCATAATTTTTTGTCGGACTGACGATTTGCGGATATATTTTTGACGGACATTACAATTTTTGCTTATAAAAAACACTTTTCTATCGTGTGTTATTTTTGCCCGACATGTGGTAATCGATTTATCATACCCTGTGAAAATTCCGATTTCCAGCTGTCGGACTAAAAAAACGCGGCTTGAAATTTGTCGGACAACAATACTTTTTGACTGAATTAATTATTTACAATTAATTTTACTAAAAATTACCTATGTGGTAATTGATTTTCAATATCCTGTTATTTTGGCATGTTGCGACCGGTAGACACGTCAATGTCGGAAGAATTTCTGTCGGACAAATTTAAATCGGCATTTGCAACAAAATTTCCAGTTACTTAAGCTAAAAATAAAAGATGTGGCCTTGACTTTTCAAGACTCCGGGAAATTGCCATGTTTTTGGACTTTTCCGAGTGGAAAAGCGGAGGAATCGAGAAAAGTCGCAGAGGAAAAATGTGGTGGACTCATTAAAAGGATATAAAGTATGTGGTAATCAACTTTCCAGGGGGGGGGCTGTACTGTGGACTATAACACTTTCCTTCAAAAAATTATCGGAAATCCACGGAATTCTGTTAGGTCTTTTAAGCGTCTTTTTACCCGTATAAACGGTGAATTAGTTAAACCGACGTTTCGAAGGCCATCTATCACCTTCAGAAAAAGAAGCTGCCCCAAAACGGTCCGCAATTCGAGAGATAAACACCAATACTTTAGTATGCACCTAACGGATGTCCAGATAGGCCCCGAAATCAGATCGCATAGGTCAATTGATCGATTATGCAACGGCGCGCCGGCTTCGAGGCTACCCGAATCCTCCCAAGAAAAAATGTACCTTCCTCGGTGAGTTATTGCCCTCGCTTCGGGGATCGCCGCTCTGAATACCTCAATACCTTTTACATGCGTCCAATCTGCTTTATGGCCCTTTTCATGCCGGGCATGTTCTTGCAGTTCCGATGTGGGGATGTGATCAATTTTAATGCCATTCCTGTGTTTGCCCCGCGCATAATCTGTCCATTTATTCCGACTTGTTTCGCGGCCCGCCGCAGATGAGATGCCGGGATACAGGACGGCCAATGATCCGTCACTATTCGAAAAAAAAAGGTAAAAACGCCGAGGTGGTTGTTAGAATGTCGGTTTGCGACCACAGAAGGAAAGGTGTTGTAGATGTCCAAGCAATGGACTAGTTTAATTTCTAAAAGGAAAAATTAAAAAAAATGTTTGAAATACAAACTTTATTGCAATGCACTAAAAAGAAAAAAAATAAACCAAGGAGTTCATAATGTGTAGATCCACAAGAAGGGTCGAATATGGCTGCTCTATAGAAGTATCATCAGCAAAATTATTATAAATAGACACGTACTATGATTACATGATTGGTTTGATTTCTATATTAAAGACGGCCTGAAAATGGTCCATTATGTTCTGAAGCTAGAATAATAAAATCTGGAGTGCCACAAGGCTCTGCCCTTGGGCCTTTACTTTTTAGTATATGTACTGCGGATTTTATGTCGTCAGTAGTACACACTACTCTGCACATGTATGCAGATGATTTACAAATTTTGTACAGCTTCGAAATCGAGAACAAACAAACTGCTGTTGATCTTATTAATTCTGACTTGTATCGGAGTTATACGATAAAAATGCTCTAATACTTAACACAAATAAATGTAAAAACCTGGTTATCGGTACTTATCAAAAAATTAGACAGTTGGGGGATTTTGCTGTTTATGTTGACAATTATCCTTTGAAAAAATGTAGTTCAGTAAAGAATCTGGGTCTTGTATTTGAAAATGACCTGAAATTCTCACATGTTAGTGAGTTATGTATAGCGTTCATCCCTTTTAAGCAAGTAGCGCCTTTAAAACGCTATTTGAGCTCTGATATTAAATTAATATTGGTTGAATCCGTAGTTTTGTCTCATCTGAAATATTGTGATTATGTTTATGGTCCTTTACTTACAAATGCTGATAAAAAGCTGCAAAAAATCAAAATTGGTGCATGCGTTTTGTCACATATGCATATACCCTTTCTACACCATGTCACTCCTTTTATTAAACAGTTTGGTAAATTAACACTCAGTGAAAGACGCTATGTTCATTTTTGTGTTTTTGTAAATATTCTCCTGACTATCTTTATAATCAATTGGTTTGGTGGCACATGATTGTCAGCTTCGTAATTTACATAATTTGCAAATAATGCGTCATCGAACTGAGTATTTCAGATGTTCATTTACTTATTTAGCAGCTACGGTATTAAATAATGTACTGGCGCCTCAGGACATGACACTCCGTAATACACCTCTGATTAAGAAACGCATTGGTGAGTCGGCCATGGAAAACGATAACTCCACAAATGTTGCTGTTTTCTAATTTTCTACTTTTTTAGTTATATTGTTTTTTACATTGTTTTGATAGCTCTTTATAATTATATTGCTTTTCTTATGTAGACCTATTATTATGTGCGAGTTAATTGACTTTCTGAGGGCTAGGCTAATCATCAGTTATATGATGTCTAGTCTAGTCCTTTTGTGTATAGGTTTGTACATTGCCATTGTAACTATGAACAATAAATATTTTTAACTTTTACTTTATTTTACTATCTATAATCAGTATATTCATGTTCTTATGCGATTTAAAAGCTTGTCTTCAGGTTTTCGCGGTCGCTGATTACGAATCTGAGGTGAGAATTATAACATTCAAATGAATTTTATTTTGTTTAATTTTTTTTTTTCAAAATGGAAATAGAGACACATTTTTAGTAAACAAAGTGTACCAAGCAATAGCTTCTAATTCTATCTTCCTTTTTTTTTCTATTTAAAACCCATGCATAAACTTTTGTAAATAATCAAACGGGGATTATTTCGTAACTTTTAATTCCGACAAACTTTTTCTAATGACACTTTTTCGAAAGAGTAAATACAGATTGATTCACAACTTATTCAAAGAAAATTGAGAATAGATGCGGCATGAGAAATGGAGTCAATATAGGAAAAAAAAATTTCTAAAATCCTTAGTTTCCGGAGAAAAAAGTTGCAGTACTTTCAAAACAACTGTAGTCTCTAGCGTCATACGTAATACGCGTGGAGAGTGACGTGGCCTCAGCAACTCGGAATACTGAAATCCGATTTTATAATCGTCGTTGCATAATGTTTACAATAGTTTTTTAGTAGTTAGTGTCACAAATGGCTTGCTATAAAACTCGGAGTTGATGAATATCGTTTTAATTTATAATGAAACAGACAACTTTTTTATTATAGTGAAGCATTTGTGTTATGGTGAAGCAAGACAACTTTTTTTTGTGTTAGTTTGTAGAAACTGTGTAACACGGGTCCAAATGTGTTTACACGTCGGTAAAAAAAAATTTGAACAGTTGTTGTAACATCAGGTATGTCAAATTATTTTATTATTTAAAACCATAAATTAATTTAATTAATTAATAATAACAATAGCGGCAAAAGCAGTTGAATTTGCTGATAATAGATGCTATAAAATTCTATTTATTCCTTTCCTTGCGAAATTCTTTCAGGTTTTTGTCCGTTTTTTGGCACATCGTGCCTGTCCCATTGTGCGAGGTCAGGTTTTAGAGTGGACCAGTTTCCAGTGCCGTGCAGAAGTGTATTTTTAATTTTTAAATCATTTTCGAAAAGCAAAACTTTTTAGCAAGAGTGAGTGCTCTTTCCGTAAAATAAAATTTATTCATCGCGGATATACTGCAAAAAATCAAGAAAATAGTCACTTTTTGTAACAATAATTTTACTAAATATTACCATTTGCTCAGAGATTTACAAATAAAAAGTTTTTGCTTCGTGGGGCACGACGGTGGAACATACTGTACATATATCCAATATTCTTTTAGTACCTCTTAAATTAGCGTCAGTGAAGATGGCGCTATTGGTTTATTCTTTGTATCATTTTTTTGAGCACCCTGTATCTATAAAACGGATTCCCGTCACGATCTGGCCTCAGTTTTTTGCCACCTGCCAGATTTATTGTGCCGAATAGCATACGTGGGCGCTGCAGCCAAATTTAAAGCTTATACCTGGAACACTTACCTTGAAAAAACTGGTTTGGCGTAGAAATCGATGAAAAAAGTTCTAAATAGGGTCTGGAAAAGTAGCGGGAGACTATTCCAGCTAAATCAACAATAGTAGCTTTGAGGAAATTACGTTGGTTTGTTTAAGTGTGCAGAAGTGCAGCTTAGAAAGTTTGGAATCTCTCGGAAATGGCGTCCGTATCGGGAGTTATGGGGCCGTCTGACCCACATTTCCTAATGAGACTACTTGACTATTCCGTTTGAATTAGAGAAGAAAAAAAGCGGCACCAAACAACGCGATCATACGTTTAAATAATGAAGGAAGTGAGCGTACGGAAAACAACCGAAATAGTCGGATATACCAGTAGATTTTCACGTAAAAATTAATTTAAAATTAAAAATATTAAGTTTATACTATTAAACTACATATAAGCATAAAAACGATTGTAAGCGAAAATTATTGAGTCTACCTATCCTCGGAACTAAAACTAAAATTGCATAAATTTAAAGAAACAGGAAGAGATATACATCAAGTTAGTAAATCTATAGCCCTAATGTATTGTATACGAAAAATTAATTTATTATAACGATTGCGAGTGGTTTTTAATTTTGATTAGTCCCACGCTGAGTGCCAAAATTTTATGTGTTGGAATTTATATCCGAATAAAAAAAAACGTTTTTCAAATATTTTGAGACTACTCTGGCCTCGTTAGTGCGTTTTATTTCTGCAAGCCGACAAAAATATTTTTTTGGTTTTTAGATCAGACCTATTATTTTCAATAAATTTTGATATGCTAAATCCAAATTAGAAGAATAAAAAAATTCAACGTTTAGATTGTTTGTAATTGCAGGGACAATTCTCTTCTATATTAAATATGCATTTATCTCAATACTACCTTTGGTAAATCTGAAGAATGCCGACTTTATTCCGATTTTAACCTAGATAAACTGATTTCCTGTGTATTTTTAGTTGCTGGACACAAGTATTTCAACCTTGGTAAAAGGCAAAAATCTTGCCTGTACAGGGTGATCAGAAAATCGGTAAATATAAAAATCGTTCAAGAATAAACTACCTTTTGCTCATCAATCAAATATAATTGACACGAAGAGCTTTATTTAGTAATTTAACCAAAACATTGTATTAAATAAATTTTTTGCTGAAACGTAAGCATATTAAGAATAACTGTCATTATTACTCAAAAGCTCACTTTCATTACGGCTGTTGTCAAACATTTTTATCCTCCATGCCAACTGCATTTTAAGGACAAGTAAAAATTTTAATCAAGAATACTTTTTTCTCGTAAAATGAACAATAAAAGTGTTTGTTTCTATCAAAGTAGGCCGATTCATGTACAAATTGAAATTATACTATAAATTTCCATTCTAAGTAACTTTCCTTAATAACATATTTTTGTATTGTTAAAAACAAAGGTAGTTTATTCTTGAACGATTTTTATATTTACCGATTTTCTGATCACCCTGTACAGGCAAGCTCCTTGCCCATCGCATTTTAAAGACAAGCAAAAATTCTCACTCTAATCGTGGACATATTGCATATATCTCCTTTGATCCGTAGCTTCGCATCGATCAATTTATTCGATACGTATCTAGCGGCACCTTAATGCCTGCACTGTAGGCCTGGCGCACACTAGGGCCTTTTGTAGTTAGTAGTCCCAAAAACACCTAAACCTATAAAAAATGTCTAAATTGGAAATATTTTAAATTTTTTCTGTACGGATTTCCTAAGAGATCCCTCAGAACTTTTTTGGGAAAAATTACTCTAAATTTATTAAGTTAGGCAAGGTTAAATTAGGTTTTTTAAATAATTTTGGTGTAATATTTACACACAAATGAATTATTCACAACAAATCTTTATTTTTTAATGGTTGAAATTGAAATAATTAGAATACTTTAAGAAAAAAGGTTAATAACTGATAAATTTAGATGAGGTTAGGTTTGTAAATGTTATTTTTTATTAATGTTCAGGTCAGAAATCTAGAATTAATCTTTTCATGGAAGTAAATCATAAAATAATTTTATTTTTGTTTGTTTACTAATTGCCGACTCGTTTTTGAGGTTATGAAACTTTTTATTTTTGTAGGTTAGATTATGTTAGAATAGGAGTTCTTGAAATAAAATTCACATACTTTTTGCGATGATAAACTATTAATAATTTATATAAAATAATTTTTATAAATTTTGCTCTTAGTAAATCCTAAATAAAGAACTAAAAAAATTCATCTCACATCCTGCAAATATATCTTATATCTCTATGAATGACAGGCAAACAAAACAAAAAAATGTTAACTTTGTAATGTGTTACAGTGATTGTCGTCGCTTACTGTCTCACTGTAAAATACTTACGGAAACTAAATTTGTAAAATAAAGGCGTCTATGAATCTTTTTGCTACAAGGAGTTATTTATTTAAAAAAAAAAACAATAGTGGCCAGTGGCGGTTTTACCATAAGAGCTGCGGAGCTGCAGAACACATAAAATTTTATGTATTTAATCATATTAAATATCAACAAAATATTTAAAGAATCCAAATGTACTCGCGCTAAAATAAATCTAGGAGCTTATATTATTATTTATTGCGACGCGAGCTACGCTTTTAATATATGCAACCTCATATACACAATGTGTGAACAGCGAACAATTATATGCGTCCTTTGTTTTTATTGGCTGATCAGGCACGTGACCCAGTACACGAAGATAGGGGCTTTGGCGGCTGCAATACTGACAGCCACTGCGCTGCAGTCTGCAGTAAATGCAGTAATATTTCGTACGTGGTATGTGGTGGTTTATTTCTGCGAGCGGCACGTGTGAATATTTTCGTTTAGGCGTCTACGGATATTATAGTTATTAAAATGAATAGCGTTTCGTTTAAAAAAAAACTTTATTTGGTTCTCTGCCTTATGAGGATAAACTAAAAATAAAAGAAGTAAAAGTTATAAAAAAACAATAATGTATACACAAAAGCAGAGTGGGTGTGCGGGTGTGATTTAAAATATTCACTGTTTTGTTTTCCGTGCTTACTTTTCGGTGGGGATAAAGCGGACAATATACAGTGTGAAAGATTTAAGTCATTAAGTCTTTAGGTAAAATAAACATAAGAAGTCAGTTAGATTCTGCATATTGGGATAATATACGGAAACATATGAACAGGTAATGAAAAATCGTCATGTATTATTTAAAATCATAGATTGCATAAAATTTTACGGAGCTTTCGAATTAGCACTTCTCGGACACGACAAGACAGAAAATTCGGACAACCCTGATGTGTTTCGTGGACTCATAAATTTTAAAAGAACATCTAGCCACATTGGTATGACCGGGATTTTCTGTGATTGTACCGGGAATTAGCTGTATGGTCCCGGATTTCGGATTTGCACGTATAACTCCCGGAATATAATATAATGTACATATATATAAAAAAATATAAAGAAAAAATCATAACACGCCGAGGAAAATTAAAATTCGTTGAATTGTTGTTAAATATCACAAACGATTTTTTTTTATAAACAATATTCAATAATTTAATAAAATATATTTAGTTTATTCCAATTTATTATACCATCAGTAGGTAATTCGTAAATGGATATTTCAAAAAGGTATCAATTTCAAAAATCATTCTTGTGAAAATCTGTATTTTTTTTATAAATTCATTGTTCCTTGAAATTCAGAAGTGCCAGGAAAACGCGTGACCTTGAAAATTTTAAAATTTTTCGTCTGCAGCGCCATTTAGAAACTCCGGGCACTTAATATCCCGGAATTCAATTCAACAAATATAACAACCCTAAGCAGAACACATTCAATCAATGTTCACGCGCCGCCACTGATAGTGGCAGTCTGGCAGAAATGCCCAATAGCAGGATGTTACATTAAATAAATCGTTCTATTGTGTTTCTGACACAGCCTTCTTGATTTTACGAATTATAATCTCGACATATGTAGGAACAAACGGTATCCCTTGTAAAACACGACCAACTACCCAACGTCGGACCAATACATGGTCGACCTAAAGGTTCGGCGATGCGCCTCGCGTGTCCCAATTCCAGACACAACTAAGGCCCTGGCTCTGGTTACGTTCAGCCCGACGAAACCGTTCTAAATTTATATTTTGTGCAGCCCCGCGATATGCAGCGCTGAGCGACGGAATCGATAACACTCGGTATTTATAAGCATTCGTGGGTATATTCGGTGTACGTACCCCGAGTGACCTCCGACGTTCTATCGACCAAGCTTAAATTATTCATACAGTCATTATTGCCGTATAAAATCAATTTCGATAGTCGATTTATTTCAATATAATGCCGTTACGTTGCATTTGAATACACAGTGGCTGCAGGGGTGCCTTTTTGCTTATTCACGTTTGAAAAATCATTACTTATGTTATAAGGGTCCTATCAGTCCGAATTACGTACATTACTTTGTTTGGTGGCGTCAATTAAGATCATTAAAAATTTAAATTTGGATATTTGCAATGTGACGATACTAAAGTTTTTTATTTAATTTCATATCATTAAAAAAAATAAGAAAATTCATTGGCTTCGGTGATAAAGAATGAATTCTTGATATATAGTTAACTATATACAGGGTGTTTCTTAATAACGTGCTAATATTTAAGGAGGTTATTCTTGGGTCCATTTTAAGAAAAAAACTTCATCCTAAAAGTCTTAACTTTTGAACTACAGGGTGCTAAAGTTTTATAAAAAAACATTTTCTTATGATAACTTTGGTATTACCCTAGATATTTTTTCAAATTTGGTACACGCCTTCTATTCATTGAGATCGAGAGTACACCGTACTGTAACAACTCCAGAAATTGAGAGGTTTTGAATTAAATTGAGGAAGATCCATCATTAAGTACAAGAAAAATTGGGAAAAATTTTAATGTCTCACATATTCTTATTTGGAAAATTCTCCATAACTTTTTATTATATCCCTACCATATCCAACGTGTTCAAGCTCTACTACCTCGCGACTTTCCATTACGGATAAACTTTTGCCAATGGTTTCTTCATAAAGTGAATGAAAATCCATTATGGAACTGAAATTTTATTTACCGATGAAGCCAACTTTTCCAGAAACGCCATCCAAAACTTCCGCAACAACACATTTGGTCTGAAGAAAACCCACATGCAATCTTGGAATCTCGTCACCAGGAGCAGTTTTCCGGTAACGTGTGGGTTGGAATATGCGGTGATTATTTAATTGGACCCTATTTTCTTCATGAGAGGTTAAATGGACATAATTGTCAGGTTTGATGGAGGTTGTTCCCATTTTAGTAAGAAATCGACTATGGTTTATGCACGACGCGACGGAGCACCAGCGCACTTCATTGCTCTGGCGCGCGAATTTTTAAACCAAAATTACAATTATCGCTGGATAGGTCGCGGCGGACCACAGCCATGGCCACCTAGGTCCCCGGATATCAATGCTTTAAATTACTTCCTATGGAGACATCTCAAAACATCGGTTTACAGCACACCAATTCATTCTGAAGAGCAGTTGAGAAATCGCATCACAGTTTGCCACAGCAGAGGCATGCATATTTGCAAGAGGTGGACATTTCCAACATCTGATATTATTTATTTCTTTGTGCGTTTAGGGTAATTTTCTTTTACCATTCCAAAATGTATGTAGATTACAGTAATTTCATAATTTCAACGTATAAAAGTTATTATCTTAAATAAATTATTGTTCAAAGTTACATTTTTTTTTTCGTAAGTGGTCCAATAAGATGCAAATGATTGAATTTTATTTTTTTATGCGAAAACCGTATGTCGAACGAAAAAAATTCAAGACTCGACATTTGCTCAGAGAGGAATAAGGATTTCCAAAATGATTTTTACTTTAAGAAAAAGCAGTGGCGTAAGATACTTTTCTTCAAAAATTTTCAATACAAAACCTGTACAGACGCCACTGGCAAAAATAATGAAATTGTTTGTACATCAGAAAATGCATCTCGATGAATAGAAGGCGTGTACCAAATTTGAAAAAATATCTAGGGTGTATTACCCAAAGTATCATAAGAAAATGTTTTTTCATAAAATTTTAGCCCCCTGTAGTTCAAAAGTTAAGACTTTTAGAACATTATGTTCATATGAAGTTTTTTTCTTAAATTGAAACCAAGAATAACCTCCTTAAATATTAGCACGTTAATAAGAAACACCCTGTATAATCATAGGATGTGCAAAACAGCGTTATAAACAAATTGTTCCAGGGTCAGGTAAAAGCCGCTCGGGAATTCGCTCTTTTCACCTATGCTTCTTTGTTTCTTTTTTATATAACGTTAATTGTTAATTAACTATTGGATGTATGACAATTAAAGAAAGGGTTAAACTTTTATATGTATGTAATAAACGCGCTAGCAACAATAAAAGTTAATGTTAGTTGGTTAATTAATAATTAACGTTATAAAAAAGCTGTCTTAGGAACAAGTGGTTTCTTTTCCTTTAATAATTGTTTTGTGTTGTTTCCCTTATCTAATTATAATTATTTTATTTCACTAGTGATTAAAGATATTTAGCCTCTAATGATTGAAATTAGATTTTAGTCACTAAAAATCAACCTGTAAAGTACGTATGAAATAATTTTTTTATTTAAGAGAAAATTTTATAGATATTCAATTTTCCGTTTTGTTACTTACAATTATTATTTTTCAAATAAGGACTATCATAAACATCAAATTTTACTAACAATATATAAAATACGAAGTACCACGTTAAAAAACGATGGACACTTGGTGCTTATATCTCGAGCGCCCTGTATACGACTCGGCGCAGGTAACCAAGAACGGCGGAATCAGATATCTAGATGCAGAGAGGGTTAAGACGCGGGCTTCTATTATCTGTTGATATTATTGCCAGACACAGCTAAGTGAAGCAGTTGTATTGTGTAGCAGCAGTCAAGCCTAGAACATTGTGAATATTATTTCTCGCCCTAATAATATTAATTTAAATTGAGTTGGTTAATTAAACAATACTAAGCGCCTTATCCTCAGGTGTGCGTTGTGAATTATTTCCACGTAATGAATTAGCTGTTGTCTGTGCGAACCCCTAGATTCCCTACATCTTCATTTGCTTCCGAGGAAAGCCTTGATTTATAATAATAAAATTATTTTTTTATTATTTATCCCACGCTTCCAACTAAAACATTACTTTGGTAAAACCGCAGCTACAAACGCTGCGAAAGTATTATTCCCATTTAGGATCAAATACATTGTGAAAGGACTTTATCATATTATTTCCGGATGGTTTGAAGATATTATATACATAGTTAAAACAGTCCCTTAAGGTAAACTAGTTCAATGAGATGAACTCCATTTATCTTCCGTTTTGGTATGCTTACATTGTACCTGGATAATCATTAAGTATTCTCTCCCGTTCGATGAGGTTATTATTGTAATTTGAATCTGGGTTTCGAATTGTTGGTTTTTAACGACGGCGACGCCCTAATTTTATCTGCCATCGTTCGGTTCCCTGCAATTGCAATTTCTGATAATGCAATTATTTTAAAGTATGGCGTAATCAGGATCGTACTCCGATTCCCTGTACACTACCGTCTGCAGATAATTCAAAATAATAATGTCAATATTTCAAATAGCTGGAATATGTATTTTGCCAAATAATGAGATTGGTATGAGAATTAAGAAGATGCGATTAAGCTGAATTTTTATTAGCAAAATTGCTAATGTTGTACCAATACCTAACGTAAACGATGTTATTGACTTAAGAGACAGACCAGAATTAAGTATCAATAATTCTTTTAAAGCTGTCTATAAAATAATAAGACCCCATTTGGACAGATGAAATATTCTATAGGCATCAATCTGAACTTTTGCAAGTGATAGACGACATTATAGAAGCCACTGACAACAAACTGCCTTAGTTTTATAGGAATTGTGGAGTTCCACAGAGGGTGCATTCTAGGGTCTTTACTCTTTACGATTTACACGTCTTAATTTGAATTATAAATCACACTTTTATGCTAATAATATGCAACTGATTCGCTCTTTTGCAGTAAATGATTTACAACTTCTACAGAGAATTCCTGATACCTTAAACTGTCGTTTAAATATACAGAACAAATTTTGGCTGTCTACTAATCCCTCTAAATAAAAATAGAGTTATTTTATGGACTTTCTGCTAGTTTTTTCTAAAAATATTGTAAATATTAGGTGATCCAGTAGTCAGGTGCAAAAATCTGGACTTAACTATTCACACTTTCTTAAGATTAATTGAACAAATAATATTTTACCTACGACCACTACTGTAAATACTTAAAAACCCACCGTCTGCGATCAATGTAAGATTCCTATTACGTACGGTAAAAAAACCGCACAGTTTTCCTAGCAACCGCCTAGCAACGGTCAATACAATACTGTTTGTATTGACCGTTGCTAGGCGGTTGCTAGGAAAACTGTACGATTTTTTTACCAACCTATGCGATTTTTTTACCGTACGACGTAATAGGAATCTTGCATTGATCGCAGACGGTGTGTTTTTAAGTATTTAAAGTAGTGGTCGTAGGTAAAGTATAGTACGTAATATGTGGTGTAATGCAATTACGCACTCATAGGATTACGCACTCGCCGCTACGCGGCGTCGTGCGTAACTTTTCCATTCGTGCGTAAAATGCTTTTTACAACACTTATTACGTAATATACTATTATAATACTTTAATTAATATTCACAAATAGAGCAATACAAACCTTTTGGATGGCTTCTACAATATACCACCATAAAAACCAACGGATAACAAAGACAACAGTATACTAGCGTGACGTGAACGATTTCTTTTCAATTTTAGTTGTCTTTTGATGAATAATTAATTGTGTGTAATTATGTCGAGCGTAGATAGTGCTAAAAAATAACAAAAAATCATACTATACTGACTAAAAACAAATTTACTGGTAAGTAGCTATAAAATTATTAACGTACAAAAACTGTTTAGGTGGAAAACAAAACGGATAGGTATACATTTTTTGGAACAGAAAAGAATTTTATGAAAGTAAAGGAAAATAATGAGTTCTAGAAATACCTATTTAAGATGCTCCCTTAGTTTAAATGTTTGAATTTTTATTTTTTTTTATAAAATGCACTCAGGTCAGCATCACAACTTTATCAGTAGTAAATTTGTCCAACAAAGCGGCACTCAACACGTGTTATTTCAAGTGCATGTGGATCTTAGGGAAAGTTAACTAACGAACAATAATAATAAAGAAATAGAAGTTCATAAAAATAGAACGAAGCTATATAATTCTTAGGTAGAATTATAAACAAGTTGTTAGTTAAATTTTATTAGTTAAGAATACATATTTACTTATAAACTATAATATTTGATATAAGAGTAGTTAATTGGAAAAATTAAAAAAAAAAACGTAAAACGAAGTATGTCATTAGATATAACAAATAGAATATTTATTTGATGACTTAACAATTCCTTTGTATCCAATTATTAATTGTACCTGAGATTTTTCTGTAACCTTGCAATTGTAAAATTTATAAAAAGCTGGTTTTAATAAGTTGCTAGTAGCAACTTAGACTTACTCTGAACTGATATTAGTTGATAATAGGTACTATTTTTGCCAAAACGAAAGCCTCCAGGACAGCCGTCAGTCCGCCCGTTCACTAATTAATATGTGCCTTCTTGTTTCTTGACTTGTGACCCTGTGCTATGCTACAAGTAGCCCAGTTAACATTATTTTTATGTTTTTCAGAAGACATGTTGATACAGATCATTTTATGGGCAATTAATGACATCAATCTTCAGAAAAACATAAAAATAATGTTAAACAAATTAAATCGAATAACAAAATAAATGATTTATGACAAAACGCATTAAAGAATTTTCCAAAAGGGCTGAACTTAAATTATATGGACTACTGGCAGTTAATAACGTACCATTTCGATTAAACATGCCATTTTAAAACGAAAAAAAAAAAACGTATAGATCCTTTGTGTTATTTTAATTCTGGTTTGAAATCTAATAAAGATCGGTTATTTATTTTATATGTGCCGCCCTGTAAAAAATTGTAATGTGGGTATTTGTGGGTAATGGCGAATCCTGAAAGGGGTATTTCATTCGGGAACCATTGGCAACCCTGTACACAGCAACCGGAAAAATTAAATGTATGGGCTGGAATTTTCGGTGACCGGCTGGTGGGTCCTTTTTTTTCTACCATAGTTGGTGTTGTAGCGTAAACTTTGCTTTTTATAAATCCCCATAAAAAGAAGTCGCAACTTGTCATATCTGAATACCTTGAGGGTCAACTCACTGGTCCTCCGCGCCCAATCCGTCTGTTGGGAAAAGTTTCGTGTAAAAACTGACGAACCACAGCAGTATTGTGAGTTGGAGCACCATCACGTTGCATCCATATTCTCCGAAGCTCTAGCTAAAGGAATATCGCCTAACACATCTTCTAGAGTGTTTGTTAAAAAGTTTAAATAAACTGCTCCAGTTAGATGATCGCCAAAAATGAATGGTTCAATGGCGTAGGTTCCCAAAATTGCTCCCCACACGTTCAAAGACTATCGTTGGCTATGAATTGTTCGGAATTGGTGAGGTTTTACTATGTCATATTAATGACAATTATGACTATTAACGAAACCATTTTTTATGAAAAGTAGCCTCATCGGAGAACATTACCCGTTACAAAAAAATCATCATCTTGATTTAACGTCTCATGTGTCCACTGACAAAACGCCAGTCTCTGCTGAAAGCCTACTTTTAGTAACTCTTGGTGTAATTGAATGCGATAAGGATGTACTGTGTGAGCCTTTGTATCGACATAGTACTAATACAAGGCCTTCTTGACGCTGTTACATAGCTATTTTTACGGACTTGACTTTTCTTAAAAATTGTTAGAGATAAGTATGGACAAATCTACCTTTCCCACGCAGGTAATTGCCAATAGAAATACCTATTTCTGAAAAGTCCTGTTTAATTTGGAACGCACCCTGTATTTAATGACAAATGAGAGTTCTACAAATCTACGAAAATCTAAAGAATTCGCGAAACAATTTTATATATTGCAAAACCAGCCAGCCCCTCGGCAAGTTCCTTGTAAAGAGAACCCGGCACCTAATGTGACATAATGATCCTGCCCTAGATTTGTCACCCTTCCTTAACTTTGTCCCTGTCTTGTAGAAATTGATCCAGTTAGCCGTGTAACCCTGAATTCCCCGAAATTTATCATTGTCTCCTCTTTTATTTATCATATTATATTTATCTTGTTGCAACCGGACAGGCGAGGGTAAAAATTTAAAGGATGAATTCCCTAGGGCGGACTAATCATTTATGACGTATTAATTCTCTTTCGAATTTGTCACTTGTAGTGTTTGTTTAGTTTCACACCGTCAAAACGATTGGGTTGTTATCCTGCTTGCTCTGCAGCCGCCAAATCGAGAAATGGACACGCCACTGGCCTGTGGCACTATCGAATAAAACGCACGTTTTACCTAAGCAGCGGAGATCCTAATCTGAAAAAAAAACGTCCACCGCCGCTGAAAACAAAGTACACAACGGCGAGAGAGACGCACAACGCGACGAATAAAAACGGCGACTTCATTATTATGGGCATTTTTAGGGAGCCATTTTATTTGATTGCATCGTGGGTTTTAAAAAACGTCAAGATTACAACATCAAATTTGCGTGATAATGAACTACACATTCTCCTTTGTGAGACCCTCGCTGGCTTTTGATTTTAGTTAGATAAATAAATTGTCCGCGTTTCATGCCGGCGGCGACGGTTATACAGGGTGTTTTCGAGAAAATTAGTGTATGGGGAGACATATTAATTCCTTGTATTGAAAATACAGCTCGTCCAAATATTCTTCAGAACTGAATGTTGCCATTGTTATACTTTTACATCACAGTTTTATCTAGCATATTCATATTTGTTAGCAGGGACACTTAATTAACTTAACTAAAAAACACAAAAATCATCGGAAGGTAAGGTACAAATGAAGGGTACAGGGGAAAAACCAAAAAAGGTCCATTTTTCGCGATTCTGTGATTATCGGGCCATCTTTTAGGTAATAGCGAAACCTTTAAACCCATGGTGTAAAACAGGGGAAGAACCAAATCAGTCGCTTGAAATTTGCGTTACAAAACTATATAAGTATTTTCTACAGTGACAATGACTGGAAAATTGTCACAAGAAAAGCTGAAAAAGATCTAGCTATAATATTTAAATGGTTTAAATCAATGTTACTAACAGTAAAATATGATAAAACGCGAATTTTGCATAATTATGTTGAGGTTCGTTCCTCATCCACTGTTCAGTTTCTGACTATTTCGGACGATATCGTAATCAATTCGGTCAGAGAATTTGAGTATCTCGGTGTCATATTAGACAATCACCTAAAATGGGATAAGCACATAAAATATATTTCTAATAAGGTAAGATTCTTGTTTCATAAGTTTAAAGTGTTAAGGGATATACTTGACCATGATTCTCTGATAATTATTTATAATTCATTGGTTCAATCGCACCTAATTTATGGAATTGTAGCTTGGGGAAATGTAAGTAAGAGTATATTGCGTAATCTAGAAATAGTACAAACGACAATTATTAAAATCATGTGTAAAAAAATATCCACTTACCGTTCGGATGATCTTTTTATTGAAGCGTGTTTGATGGACCTGCGGCAACTATTCTTCTATTTCCTAACTATACATCAACACAAAAATAAAAGTCAATTAATAGTCAGCGAACATAAATATGAAACAAGAAACAAAGGTAAAATGTTTGTAACTCAAAGAAAAAATAAAAGCATAGGACAAAAAAGTCATACTTACCTTGGTCCGAGGTTATATGCCTTATTGCCAGATAAAATACAGTCCGTGAGATTTACAGTTACTTTCAAAAAAGCCCAAAAAACTTTATTTTCTCTGTTGCTAGAAAGGATATCCATGATGCTGTGGAACTAAAATCAATTAATTATTAATATGTTCGTGTTTTTATGTATATTACATGTTATGGTGTAAATTATATCTTATAATAACGAGCGTTCAAATAAAAACGTGGTCAAGTTGGTTCTGAAAATTTGGACGTAGGGCGTAGCGTATAGCAAATGAACTTAAACGTCATCTGTCAAAGCGCTATATCGCCGCTATCAATTTGAATATTTTCGTTTTAAAAAGCGTTTAAAATGGTGTTTTCTCAAGAACAAAAAGTGTTTATCATAGAGTCCTACTTTAGAAATGGACGCAAGATTGATGGAATATGGAAGTATTCTATTGAGGAATGTTTCATAGAATTTCAAAATCAATTTCCCGGCGTTGTTGAGTACAAAATTTTTCAAAGTGCAGTTCAGCGTTGTGTTAATGTTTTTCGTGAAACGGGCAGTGTAACAAGAAAAGAAGGAAGCGGCCGACCTAAAAAGCGGACTGAAGAATTAAAAGAAAATGTCCAACAAATAATGGAAAATGCGCCAAGAACTTCTGTACGTGTTTTATCACAAATGGTGGGAGTATCAGTCGGTACCTGCCACACAGTGTTAAAAAAAGATTTGCGTTTGTTCTCCTATCGTTTAACTTGTCAGCAAGAACTTCATGAAGTTGATTTTCCGCGACGGGCTGTATTTTGTGAATGGTTTTTAAACAACTACGGTGAACTTCATAATATCACCTTTTTTTCTGATGAAGCCTGGTTTCATTTAAGTGGTTACGTAAACTCACAGAATATGAGAATGTGGTCTTCTGAAAAACCAGATAACTTTTTTGTCGAGGGCCCTCTACACGCTCAAAAAATTGGAGTTTGGTGTGCTCTCAATCGAAGGAGGATTTATGGACCTATTTTTTTTAATGGTACTCTTACTGCGCAAAGGTATAGAGAAGAAATTATCGCTCCTTTTGTTAACCAGCTGGAAGAAAACGAAATTACAAACTTTTACTTTCAACAAGATGGCGCAAGGGCACATACGGCAGGCGAGACGATGAATATGTTGAGGGAAGTTTTCCAAAATCGACTAATAAGTCTCAATGCTGAACATGAATTTCCACCGAGGTCATGTGATATTACGCCGTGTGATTTCTTTTTGTGGCCTTACCTTAAAAACACTATTTTTGAACTGCCTATTCCTGATTTAAACCATCTGCAGGCTCGACTTATAGACAAGATTCGTGAAATTAACAATACCCCGAGCATCTTAGAAAATGTCTTTAATTCTTTGAGGAACAGGTGTGAAAAGTGCTTGGAACAAGGAGGGGGACACTTTCAGCAGCTGCTTTAATTTATTGTTATAACAAGGAGGGGGACACTTTCCGAAGCTCCTTTAATTGTTTGTTATTGTTATCACGATTATTCTTTAAAATAAAGTTATATAGTCATTAACGTTATTGAAACTGACAGCTGCTATACAACTCGTTGAGAAATGAGGTTAAGTTGGTCGCTATAAGCTACGCCCTACGTCCAATGTGTCAGAGACAACTTCGACCACGTTTTTATTTGAACGCTCGTTACTATTAATTAATGTGTAGACTGTATATAATCTTGTTATTATGTTAAAATTAATCCTATTTGTTCGTTAGGTTTTATGTCTCTTTTTCTCTTTTTTTTTATCTTCCCCACGCACAGGCTATGCTTATAGTGGGTGTACTACGTTTATACTTATTTTATTATCTGTAATATTCTTATTGTTATTGGTATTACTGATCTTATTACTCAAAAAAAAAACTAGAGACAAAAAAGTAAAAAAAATAAAAAAATCGAATTTTTTGCTTTTTTCAAATTGTTAATTAATGATTTTTTTCAAAAAATTATTTTCCTTTTAAATTTTTTAAATAAACTATTTCGATGGGAAATTCAATTCTCTAAATAACTTTTCCTATGAACTATAGCGAAATTTTTCTTCGTTTGTCATGTAATAAAATATCTTGAACGTTGAATATGGTTTACCTTCAAATTTTTTAATTCCTGGCGACGGCATCCCCACAAATGCTAAGAATTAATACCACCTAAAATTTTATCAAAATTATTACATACATATTTAAGAAATATTTATTAAAAAAATAGTGAATCGAATTTGAAACGTTCAAGTCAAAAATCTCGCGCGCGACGAGAGCGACGTTCTCGTGCAGGCTGATTAACGTTAACTTTTATCGCTGCTAGCGCGTTTATTACATGAACTATCAATGTTAACTTTCTCATAATAAAAGTATAACTCTTTCTTTAATTGTCTTTAAAATCCAGGTTCCATACGTCCAGTAGTTAATTTATTGTCTTAAAACTAAGCTCTATTTAATGCAAAAAAGCGGATTCCCGAGCGGCTTTGCCTGACCCTCGGATAATTTGTTTATAAAGTTGTTTTTCAGTACTTAATTTCAACTTTTGGAATTTTTTTTTTCGATACGTTTCTTTGAATCAATTAGAACCTACATCTTCGATATTAACTTTTAGAATTACAAACAATTAATTGCAAAAAAACGAACGAAATTAATTAATAAATACCTGGAGCAACAATTTCAATTGGTCTTTGGATTGACCGTCTTTTCCATAAACTTCATTAACATCCATCACTATTTGCAATAATAATGCGCAATTTTCGAAAACTGATTTTTCCGTGTTCAAACTTTATTTTACAGTTAACAAAATGGTGAAATATACCTTAAGTTGTAGGTAATTTAATTGCCTACAACATAAAATGATTAATTTTCCGATACGTCGTCTAGATTTTCGTGCGCAGTAAAAAAAATTAAAAAAGTATGTAAATTTGAAACTTATTTGCAATTAGCGTGACTTCTTTCGAGTTACTTTTTTGATATTATCATTCTACATACCCTTCCTCGCCATAAAGTACAATAAAATGTCTACTAATAATTTTTTCACGTTCAAACTAGAATGCGACTGGAGTATAGACTGATGTTGTCTACCTATCTATTTAGCAAGTTGTAAAGAAATCAGCGAATATACATGTGTGAGTAGGAAAAAATATAATCGCTCTCTAATGGCCTTAATATTTTGTACGCGGTCGGGGTTTGAATAAGCCATCCTGTACTGTGCATCGCAGTTGTTCAGCGGAACCCGGTGGTAAATTGGAACGGTTATACTACGTGCCATTATGTCCTGTTGGTTGCCACAACGCATTAGCCCCGTCTATATAACGGAGTTATTCATAAAGCAAATATTTTCTTTTGAAAAAGCCGTTTCTGGGAAGCGCCGTCCTCGACTAAAAAGCTAATAAAACTTAATGCGGATTAAAGACTGGAACTGAAATTTCGTAAATTTCAATAAAAATCGCTCCGACGGCTCCCATTTCATAGGTAGACAGGCGAACCATTAATTATGACACCGAATAATGCGGGGCGGAATTATATAAAACTATTTATAGCCCTGTTACAGTTTGGCTTCAAAACTTGTACTCATATGTACACAGTACGGGGGCAAGTTGAATTTTACTCACCCAAAATTGTTCAGATGAAAATCAGAAGACTCGAAGATGGAAATTAACAAGTGTTTGCTAAAGATGGCATCACTTGTAGGATGTCATTACATATTACTTGTAATTAATAATTATTGGTTTCTACTAACTTGCAATAATCCTTCTACAGAGCCTTCGCTGATGATTACAAGCCACGTAACCATCGAACATAGGCAACCAACATTGCACGATTGGTATTGTCAACTAAAAATTCCTAAACCTCAATGGAGTGCCCGGAGGAGTTACATATGTAATTAATTAAATCTGCTTTTGTTGATATTAAACTTAATACATACATTTTAAATTTGAAATAGATAAGTGTGAGTCCATATTTATAATTCTCGGGAAAGAGTAAATACTTAATAATCTTACAATCCTATGATTGTGAGATTATTAAGTCTTTACTCTTTCCCGAGAATTAATACATACAATTAATTTAGCATTAGGTATTTATGAAAAAAATCATAAATTACTAGACTATATTGTCATTTACTAGCTATGCGCAAATTTATCCTCCTGTACATACATATTTTACAGCTGCTGATGATTGATATTGATAATTTTTCGAATAATTACTGCTTCTAATTATTCGGTGTTATGTGCATTGCAGTTTTAAAAGCAGTATTCTTCGATGTCAAACATAATCTAACGGAGTTAGATCGGGTGACCTAGCTGGCCACAATCTCTGACTAATCAGGCGATTATCATAAAATTCTTCTAAAATTTAATTATTGCTCTTGCAGTAGGTATATAGGCTACTTTCAACGTGATGGAGCATGTTGAAAGTAACCTAGTTGCAACTCATCACCATTAGACTATTGATTATAGGATTTTAAAGGGAACAAGTTATTTTATTACATGAATCGTTCAAATGGTCATTTTAGATTAAAAAACCGCGGTGTGCTATTAAATTAGAGGGTAGAAATTGGAGATAGGGGTGAAAAAAACCCCTTTCAGTTTTTTTATTGTAGCTCGAAAACGAAGCAAATTTCGCTATAGTTCATAGGAAAAATTATTTAGATAATTGAGTTTCCCACCGAAATAGCTTATTTATACAAAAAATCGTTAATAAACAAGCAAAAAATTCGATTTTTTTTACTTTTTAGTATCTTTTTATTTTTTAGTAGAAGTAAGGACAGAAAATTTCTGTACAAAAAAACTAGATGAAATTCCTTTAAAAATTATGCGTTTTCAAAAGTTTTTGGGGTAATATTGACTGAGTTATAATCGGTCAAACTTAAAAATTTTTTAGATTTTCGTCGTTTTTAACATACTAACAAAAATGATTATAACTCCTATTATTATTTTTCAACAAATTGGTTCCTTACTTGATAAAAAATTATTTCAAAAGTTTTATTTGTAAATAATAAGTAGATTTTCACAACTTACACAAAAAAGTAAAATAATATGAAAAAATCTAATTTTTTGCTTTTTTAAAATTGTTTATTAACGATTTTTTCCATAAAATTTTTCTTTAAATTTTTTTAAATAAGTCATTTCGATGGGAAATTCAATTCTCTACAAAATTTTTCCTATGAACTATACCGAAATTTTGCTTCGTTTTCGTGCTATATTTAAAAAACTGCAAAAGTGCATTTTCACCCCTATCTTCAATTTCAACCCTCTAATTTAATAGCACCCCGCGATTTTTTCATTTTTAATGACTATTCGAACAAGTCATGTGATGAAAATCCTTGAACCTTTCCTCCCTTTTTTGCAAAAAATGAGAATTAAAACGTATAAGGGTAAAAGCGACGAAAATCGAAAAATTGGCTATGTTTGAGCTGCCATATATCAATCAATTCTCATCCAAAAATACTGTACAACCTTTTTTGAAGGAAATTTGATCTACTTTTTTATGAAGCAATGCCTATACCTATCTTTACTCAAAAAAAACTAGAGGCAAAAAAGTAACAAATAATTAAAAATCGAATTTTTTGCTTTATTTTCAAATTATTTATAAATTATTTTTTACATAAAATGTTCCTTTTAAATTTTCTAAATAAACCATTTCGATGGGAAATTCAATTCTCTAAATATTTTTTTATAGCGAAATTTTGCTTCGTTTTCGAGCTACAATTAAAAAACTGAAAGGGGTGCGTTTTCACCCCTATCTCCAATTTCCACCCTCTAATTTAATAGTACTCCTCGGTTTTTTCATTTAAAATAACCCTTTGAACGATTCATGCAATAAAATTACGTCATAGTTCCTTTTAACCCTGTTTTTTTATATAATCAATAGACTACATGTAATTGTGCTAAAAATTGCTCCAAAATAAGGATCTTTCAGCATTTCATAGTAATATGCAGGGTGTTTCAGTTCAGATGAATCAAACTTTAACCACAAATAGAACTCAAGAAATAATTCGGAATTGCCTTATAAAGCAAGGGTCTAAGTTTTCGCTGTACAGGGCCGTATTGGTCGATTTTTAAAATCATATTATTTATGAAATATTTGGTATGCTTATAACAAATTGATTCAAATTTGGTGAGGTGTTAACATTTACACATATGCATAATTTACTGTAGAATTTACAAACCGATAACTTTGATACAGACCTTGTAGGACTGAACAGTAACGTCACGTCAAAACCGACTAGAACGTTTTCTAGATCTAACTGGCTTCTTGTGTTTTGGCTGTCGACAACAAGCAATATTTAACTATCTGAAGGGTGTATGCAATGGAGTAAAATATTTACCTACCCTCGTATGCGCGAAGCAGCCGCAAGTCACTCGATTTTATGTCTGTTGGAATAACAGCCGGGTTATTAATAATGCCCAACTAACCAGCTAGCAAGCCACTAAAAACTGGCAGGTCTAAAGTATTTGCAGACAATGTAATTTCCAATGTAATCTACTTTAATCGCGGTGTTCTACATTGTGGCTTTCGAAGTCCTCTTGGAAATGGATTCGTAGAGGCTATAATTCGTTCGTTTACAATAGGAAGTGGGTTTATAGAGGTAAAAAATAAACTAGATTTTTTCTTCCGGAATTGAGACGAGGTTTGATCTTGGGCCTTTGACTGCGATGAAGTCACAGTCACGTAGTTGATATTTGAAGATTATTTCCACTGGAACAAAATAACAGAATTGTCGTCAAAATCCAGTAATTTGTTATGTCCATTAATAACGTTTTTTATCTAAATCTACAGTCAAGAATATTTCGAAATTTTTTTATTTCAATTTCAGCAATATTTCCAAAATCACCATCTAGTTGAATCACCCTCGGCCAGTAGTTATATCTAACTAATGGAGTAAATATGACGTAAACTTCTTCACATATCCACAATTAGGTAATTTTTTGAAATAAAATAACTATGTATCGGTTAGGAGAAATAAAACACTTTTTCGAAATAAAGGGTATAGATCTTGGCATTGTTAAAAGTTAACTAAGAACAAATCCTTATTTCAACGTCAATTTGACTATTAATTGGAAGTGTGCATGAAATTTTCAAAACTTATACCTACCAGCCATAGTTATCTTTATCAAGCTTATGTCGTCGTTTAGTTGAGAAAGTGTATCATTGTTACATGCCTAAAAAGGTTACAATAACGCAAGCAACAAATCAAATTTTGAGAAGATTGAGAAAAACAAAAGAAGGAAATTAGGCATTGCAGGAGCATGCCGTTCTGATGAGTCATACAAACTTACTTTGGACAATGTCAATTTCAAAAATTTCGATGATATTATGGTAGTTACAATTCCAGATTCTAAAAATGGTATATAACGTACGTTTACAATTATTTCTCGTCTGGGTTCTCTTTTTCACCTAGAAATTCTCAAGAAATATATCAAGATTAGATTGGAAATTAAAACTGAAATTTCACGCTTTTTTATGCGCTATCAAGCAGGTAGATGTTACAACTAACCAGTCGGCAAAAATACCCTTTCTGTGATTCCTAATAAAATTGCACAGTTTTTTAACATAGAACATCCTGAAACATATACAGGCCATTCATTCCGAAGAACATCGGCAACGTTACTGGCTAATACAGGAATTGATGTATCAAGAGACATGGTGGGTGGAAATCAACCACAACCGCAGAAAGTTATGTTGCTGACAGTTTAAGTAACAAAAATGAAATAGCCATCAGGATTTTTTACAATGATACTTCAACTTCAGGTTCTAGTAGTACGTCGCATCATGCTGTTTTAATGGATCAATCAGATAATATTGAGCCTCTGGCGACTGAAATGGAGCGGTCAAGTCATTTTGAGAAAATTGTGACAATTAGTAAACGCCAGGGGAATAATTATCCAGATTTTATAAAGGTTACTAAATGTAATAACTGTAAAATTACTATAAATATTCATTCATAATAATTAACAAAATGTGATGTTCATGAAATATTTCTATTTATTTGTTCATAAAACATGCATTTATAATTCGAAATCGCTTTTTTCCCTAGGGCGGTAAGTTACCTCACTTACCTCCCGTTGTCCATAGCAACTTCCACTTCTATGGTAAAATCTAGTTACCTCCTTAAAAATAATGTATTAATAGTCTATTACTATAGTGGGAGCAAATAAATAAATAATAAGTGAAAAACATAAAATAAGTAAATAATTGTATACTTACCTGAGTTTTGCAGCATGCTCAGCATTTTATTGCTGTCCCAAATACGCCTCAATAGAGTTGATTTTTTCCTCTAAGCTTGTGCGCGTCCAACATTAGCGCGATTGCGTTCAAAACTTACCTTAATTAATTTATAAATTAATTTAATTGTTAATCAAACTTCACTTTAATCTTAATCTTTGTCTTAAACTTAATCCTAATATGTTTACTTTGTTTATAAAAATTATATAGTCTTAACTAATATTAAGAACTGGCCATCCAAAGACAAACATTGGCGCATGTGTGTTTGTCGTGGTATTTGTCTTAAGATGTTAAAAGCTAGGAACTTTCAAGGTCAGGTCCATAGGACTAAGACTAGGTTAGGATTTTTATAACACATGCACATTGATGTAACAAGATTAATAAAACTTTGTAGATAAGAACCATGCAGTTTGATTCGTACTGAGCAGAGGAGGCTAGCCTTCTCTGCCCTTCGTAAGCGTTCGGATCAGGATCGGATTCTGAGTAAATTTAAACTGTGCAGGGTGCACATTGATCATTGGTTGCGGGTAAGTAAATCCATCGTAGATTAGTTTTTCAAACAGTTGATTTAAAAGCGCTAACTGGTGATGATACATACAACTTACTAGGCTATAGTCTGTTTGGAAATGATAGAGAGTAATAAAACCCCGAGATAAGAACCGGCCATGGGCGTGCTAATATTTCGTTTCAGGTGCTTCTACTGATTTGCCAAAAATCAGTAGAAGCAAATTATGGGCCGTCTTACGAGAGTTGAATTTTTGCTGGGAAAAGCAGAACAGGAAGTCAGTTCTTATCGATAAAGATGAAATTGTTTGTTGGCGAAGATCTTACTTAAGATCAATTAGAAAATTCCGTGACGAAGGGAGGAATATTTATTATCTAGACGAAACTTGGGTCAACGAGGGATATACTGTAACAAAAGTATGGCAAGATAAAAATGTAAAAAGTTTTCGACAAGCATTTTTGGATGGACTTTCAACAGGGTTCAAGGCACCTTCAGGTAAAGGGCGAAGATTAATAGTGACACATATAGGTAGTGCCAGTGGTTTTGTAGATGGCGGTTTACTTTTATTTGAATCTAAAAATACAGGTGACTATCACGAAGACATGAACGCAGATGTTTTCGAAGAGTATTTTACACAGATGTTGGATCTTATTCCTCCGGGGTCTGTAATTGTCATGGATAATGCCAGTTACCATTCACGGCAGACCGAGCGGACGCCTACGACTGCTTGGAGGAAAGCCGATATAATTCAATGGTTATCCGGAAAAAACATTTCTTTTGAAACAAATATGGTGAAAAAGGAACTTTTGACACTTGTCAATCTTAATAAAGATCAGAAAAAATATGTTATCGATGAAATGGCAACAAATCGCCAAATAACGGTACTACGGTTACCACCTTATCACTGTGAACTTAACCCAATCGAATTAGTCTGGGCGCAGGTAAAAGGAGATGTAGCGCGAAATAATACGACGTTTAAATTAAGTGACGTGAAAATTTTGTTAAAAAATTCCTTGGAACGAGTAACTGCAGATAACTGGCAAAGATGTATACATCATGTACAAAAAGAAGAGGAGAAAATGTGGGAACTCGATAATTTAATTGACGTTACTGTGGAACCTATCGTTATCAATCTAGGAGACGAAGATAATTCATCAGAATATTCAGAGGATGAATTTTAATATACCTACTTTTTTATTTTCTTTATTGTACATTTATACAACACTACATTTACTCACCATAATTTGAATTTTCAAAATACATATATTTTTGTGTGGAATAAAAGTCTATTCATTAAATTTAAATAAATATTTTGATAATAATATTGAATAATTTTATTTGAATTACTAAAAACCCTCTTAACCCGGTTATGATGCTTAAAGTAGCCTCATGTTTTGAAATGCTGTTTTTATATTGTTTACTTATAAGAGAAATGGACCGAGAAATTGAAGCGGCATAGACAAAGACGGATTGTCGGGGATTAAATTTTAGCTACCTGCTACAATTTAGTACAGTCCGATGGCACAAAGTTTTGTTAAAAGTACACCTCATCTATACCGATAAAACGTAATATAAAAATATTGAATATAAGCACCAGTACTACATTTATTTACGATTTGCATACGTAATGAGCTTTTATTACTCTCTTTCATTTCTAAACAGACTATAATTATGGGTAGCCTTGTCGGCCAGTGGTGGCGTAAACAAAAATTTAACTGTTGTTTAAAAATCGAACTCGACTATTTATTTGATAAAAAGAAAGAATTTCAAATTAATATTAGTTTCGGACCTTCAGCGACTGTTGAATTGGCTCGTTTCTGACTGTCTCTGGTTGTCGTTCGTCGTGTCGGAGAACTACGAAGCGGAGACTCTGCTCTCTAGATCCCTTCGACTTGAAAATTCGAAAGTGTGGCAATTTTTATTAAATCATACTTCTTAATTTTGACATCTGCTTACTAGGCGCGACAAATTCCCCCCATGCATCGTGGCTCATATTAAAACGAAATCCTGGCGCTGAAATGCAAATTGAACAACGTCGGTTGTCCCTTAGCAGTTCCTCCTCCGGTCAGACGCAAAAAGAGCGGCGCTGCATTTGCAATTCATCGATGCAAAATTCACGTGTCGGAATAAATTACACGAAACCGAAAATTAAACGAGGCAATATGTGGATGCCGCCCTCCCCGGCGCGCATGCAGATTCATTTTAAATAATGCAGCCGCCGAGATGGACGGACGGCTCTTATTACATATTCACCCCATCCCATGCTCGCTCGTTTCGGCAGTTTCTGTTTGCGATGAGGATGTTCCGACTAGAACGGGAATTAAGCTGGTAACCCGGCGATGGGGGGAACGTGGGGGGCCAGGGATATCGATAAAAGGTAATGTTATTTTTATCCAGAGATGTATAGTCGCAAATAACGTTTCCGGTGCGGCTAAATCGAAATCTATTTAGGACTGGACGGGCGGGCGGCGGCACCGCCACTTTTTGGCCAATCGATCTACCGAAACGAGGCTACCTATGCTCCAGTGCCAAAGTCGCACAACAATTTCTACCACTTCTTAACCTAATAAAATAATTTGTAATGTGCCTGCCGTTCATTCTGAGCTCACTCTTCCCATCCCTGTCAGTGCGTATCATAAGCGTACAAATGAGGAACACGTATTGTTTTCACATTTTAGTTATTATAATAAGTGTTTATAAAACTAGACCTGCTAGAGGGTATAATAATTATAGACTAGGCGGTATCTGTTTTGGTTTGGGTGAATCGTATATCGTGAGATTTTTGGCTTTTTGGCTTTCAAATATCACTAGAATTGAAAATTTTTCTATGCGCATAAAAAAAACGTGGGCTTAACTTTTGGCGGCACAATATGTTAAAAAAAATCGAAAAATGTCATATTTTTCTTCCTATTTAATTATGCATCTTTTCAAAAGTTGATTTTAGGCGAAAATGGAAGGTCAAAAAAATGTTTGTAATTAAATTTTTTACAAAATATGACTAGTTACAAATCGAATGAATTATGATTATTATAGTAAAAATCGAAAAAATCGCCAAAAATGGGGTTTAAAAAACATTACTTTTTGGGGAATTTTTTTGTGGTCTTTAAATTGGTTATAGGACCTTCATACTTGGCTCAAGAAAACTTCATGTTATGTAGAATCATCACACCAAATTTCATCAAAATCGGTTCGATAGATTTTGCATAATAATTTTGCAATCCAGATTTTGAAAAAAAATTTGCAAATTTTCAAAATTTTGCACAGCAAAAACCAAGGCCCTTAGATACTTGAAAATTTAATCACATATAGAAGGGCTCTCAAGCTTTCAAACTTTTTTTGAAAAATTCGAATCCGTCAATTAGGAGAGCTCTGGCGCTTGTTTAAACATTGGTCGAATTTTTGTACTTATAAACAATTAGAATAACTTTGTGAATATTCAATCAAATCAAATTTTTTAAAGCAGGTTTTAAAAGTTCTTGGAAAGACGCTTCTTTAAAAAAAAAAAAAGGAACGATTGATCAATTAGTTACGTAGTTATAGCCGATTCAATTTCGAGCAGGCCGAAGCGGCCGCGCTCTCTGCTTCCCCCACCACCACCACCCGTACGATTTTATTGAATTTCTCGCTTGCATAAATAACTTTAAACACGTTTTAAAGTAGGTTGCCAATGAAGAAAAGTATTGTAATCTTAGACCTGGTAAGTACTCGGAATACCAAAGGTATTTTTCGAAAAATTAGCCCGGATGTCCCAGTACATTTAGTGTAAATGACGGCTATAACTACGTAACTAATTGATCAATCGATCTGTTTTTTTTTAAAGAAGCGTCTTTCCAAGAACTTTTAAAACCTGCTTTAAAAAATTTGATTTGATTGAATATTCACAAAGTTCTAATTGTTTATAAGTACAAAAATTCGACCAATGTTTAAACAAGCGCCAGAGCTCTCCTAATTGACGGATTCGAATTTTTCAAAAAAAGTTTGAAAGCTTGAGAGCCCTTCTATATGTGATTAAATTTTCAAGTATCTAAGGGCCTTGGTTTTTGCTGTGCAAAATTTTGAAAATTTGCAATTTTTTTTTCAAAATCTGGATTGCAAAATTATTATGCAAAATCTATCGAACCGATTTTGATGAAATTTGGTGTGATGATTCTACATAACATGAAGTTTTCTTGAGCCAAGTATAAAGGTCCTACACCCAATTTAAATACACCAAAAAAATTCCCTAAAAAGTATTGTTTTTTAACCCCATTTTTGTGATTTTTTCGATTTTTACCATAATAATCATGATTCATTCGATTTGTAACTAGTCATGTTTTGTAAAAAATTTAATTACAAACATTTTTTTCCTCTTCCATTTTCGCCTAAAATCAACTCTTGAAAAGATACATAATTAAATAGGAAGAAAAATATGACATTTTTCGAATTTTTTTAACATATTGTGCCGCCAAAAGTTAAGCCCACGTTTTTTTATGCGCATAGAAAAATTTTCATTTCTAATGATATTTGAAAGCCAAAAAGCCAAAAATCTCCGTGGATATACGATTCACCCAAGCCAAAACAGATACCGCCTGGTCTATAAATGTACTGGGACATTCGGGCTAATTTTTCGAAAAATACCTTTGGTATTCCGAGTACTTACCAAGTCTAAGTGCAATACTCTTTTCTTCATTGGCAACCTAATTTAAAAGGTGTTTAAAGTTATTTATGCAAGCGAGAAATTCAAGAAAATCGTACGGGTGGTGGTGGTGGGGGAAGCAGAGAACGCGGCCGCTTCAGCCTGTTCGAAATTGAATTGGCGAGTTCAAAACCACGACGAGCTTAAACATTTTTAAGTCTCAGCTTCTGGAGGTCCTATTTTGATGATTTTTTTTTTAAATCGATGTCTCGCGATTAAAAAAAACAATTAGCGTATTTTCAAATGCCTATCGTTAGTAATTATTGGTCTTTCAACGGTCCGATAATTATTTAGCTTTAAACTTCCTATAATTATCAACTTTATTTTTTATTGTATCGAAGGTAAGTGCGTGCATAAACTTATGCTCTGTTTATAAAAGATCAAAAACAAATTTATTTAAATATTCTAAAATTCTTAAAACAACAATTATTTTTAAAATATGTCGAAAATTAGTAATATAATGAGTTAATTTCTCATTTACTTATATTTTAAACAATAAATAATATTTGAATTATACTTGATCGATCTGTTTTTTTTTAAAGGAGCGTCTTTCCAATAACTTTTAAAACCTGCTTTGAAAAATTAGATTTGATTGAATATTCACAAAGTTATTGTAATTGTTTATTAGTACAAAAATTCGACCAATGTTTAAGCAAGCGCCAGAGCTCTCCTAATTGACGGATTCGAATTTTTCAAAAAGCGTTTGAAAGCTTGAAAGCCCTTTTATATGTGACTAAATTTTCCAGTATCTAAGGGCCTTGGGTTTTGCTGTGCAAAATTTTGAAAATTTGCAAATTTCTTTTTCAAAATTTGGATTGCAAAATTATTATGCAAAATCTATCAAACCGATTTTGATGAAATTTGGTGTGATGATTCTACATAACATAAAGTTTTCTTGAACCAAGTATGAAGGTCCTATTCCCAATTTAAAGACCCCAAAAATATTCCGTAAAAAGTAATGTTTTTTACCTTACTTTTGGCGATTTTTTCGATTTTTTCAATAATAATCATGATTCATTCGATTTGTAACTAGTCATATTTTGTAAAAAATTTAATTACAAAAATTTTTTTCCTCTTCCATTTTCGCCTAAAATCAACTCTTGAAAAGATACATAATTAAATAGGAAGAAAAATATGGCATTTTTCGATTTTTTTAACATATTGTGCCGTCAAAAGTTAAGCCCACTTTTTTGTTTATGCGCAATGAAAAATTTTAATTTCTAGTGATATTTGAAAGCCGAAAAACCAAAAATCTCCGTGGATATAAGATTCACCCAAATATGGACTTTTTGATACTGATACCGTCTGGACTATTAGGGTAGTCGTAAATAACCGAATTTTAGAGATTAATAACATTTATATAATAATCGTGTCAGAGAATTCGAGAACGAAACTCGGACATTATGGTGAGTTATGTCGTGGAAATGTGCAATTCGTTAACAAAAGTGTCCCTCAGAAATATTCGTCGTGCATTAAAAAGAAACAAAAGTGCGAAACATGTCACAGGAGAAAAAAATAATATTAACAATGACAATAAATATACGATACTTGGGAGGACTCACGGATCTTATCTAAAAATGAATTTCTAACATTAAGGAAAAATGCACAACAGACGGGAAGCATTTTTGGGTTTTCTACGAAATTAAAGGTACTTTCCGGAAAACCGAATGTAGATTTTTGTATAATGGTTTACATGTGTTCGTGATTCTACGAGCAGGAGATTACTATGAGGATATGGACAGTGGGGTATTTGAAAAATGGTTTGCATCTATTTGGTCTCACATCGAACCTGCCGCAATGGGTGCCATTGATAATACACCTGACCATAGTCGACCAATAGAAGAATTATCACAGCCCCACAAAAAAAAAGGTGGCAGGTCCAAAAGACAATACCTTGGTATCCATATGGTTTTGGGGTCGCCGAATCCGAATCCGGTGTCCGTTTGACGCGATTAGCTCTGGTTTAAGGTCAGTTCAATTCAGTTCAAGGTCAAATGTAGAGAATCAATTGCCAACAAAGTAAATCTACATATCTATACGTTTTGGGGGTCGTTGAATCCGAATCTGTCCGTTTGAAGCGATCAGGTCTATTAAATACTTTCTAATAGAAAGAGATCAATCAACATACAAAAAATACTTATACAAATATTTTGGTTTTAAACCTAAGTGAAAAATTTGATTGGGCTCGAGCAGAGAGAAAGGTTTCACCAAGATATTGAAGAGGGGAGAAATTTCAGTGGCAATGAAACTATCACTGATATTTCTAGTGATACTAGTGATGACGAATATATTCCATATCACGATGTGAAAAAGACAGGAACAATATCACAAAAAAAGTAAATGATGTTCGAGATTTGGGCCTGGCAGAGAATGGAGCAGAGTTCCTAATATCATGGCTAAAAAAAATGCTAAGCAAACCGGAAAAGTGAAAGCTTTTTACTATCAGTACAGAAATAAGGAATATTTTTCTAACGATGAAGAATTTTCCTTAGATTACTACAATGATATTGTTGGATGAATCACTTCAAACATGGATGTTATAAACCTAAAGCACATTGAAACAAGA
Source organism: Anoplophora glabripennis (assembly GCF_000390285.2). Lineage (NCBI taxonomy): Eukaryota > Metazoa > Arthropoda > Insecta > Coleoptera > Cerambycidae > Anoplophora > Anoplophora glabripennis. The sequence continues at coordinate 110,148 of NW_019416609.1, forward strand.
GTGCCATAATTTGAGCTTTACATAGATTAAGTTTCCAGTGTTACACTTCTTCGATTGCCACCATGCTACTGTGAATTTAACTAATCTGAACCAATTTAGCAACAGTGATAGTGACAGCGCGAGAATAATTAGTGGTTTTACTAACGCTTAGTTCTTTATCTGCGGTGTAATTAATTTTTCACTGATGTTTGTACTTTTACTGATTTTATTGAATTTTGGTTTCCTTACTGATACAACTTTACCGCTCAATGTTCAACATGACTTACAGAACTCCATAAACTTTTCAAATATTCCTGCTACCTGGCCGGTTCACAGTAAAAGCGACATTAAAACTGACGTTTCCATCAGAAATTCGTCGAGCGGTTGCCGCCGCATCTTCACCTTGAAATATCGACGAGTAAGGTTTATAAAAGGGCCTTTGGCAATTTCTCGTGTGTTTCCTTGGCCGCGGGGCCTAACACGATGCGACGGGGAGATAAGTGAATATGGTCCGAGGATATAATCACGATCGAATAGTGAACGGGCGACTACGGCTGTCGGGTTTTTGGACGCCCGCCGTCACGGTTTAGACGGAGGAGATGATATACACTGCCCCACACCGAAACGACGATCAGATATATTGAAACGGTCACGAAAGGTCAGATTTTAACAAATATTTAACGAAAAGGTTTGGAAATAAAAGCAAAGGAAACAAATTAAAAAAAATAAAAACGATTTTCGTGCATATCTCGGAAATACGTTAAAGGATTTTTTTCTAATTTGATATGATGACATCAGTTGCTGCGATTTCTCGTCAATACAAAAAACCAGTGGCATCCAAACTATACTTTTGAGACGTTTCTCTAAAAAAATAAATGCTAATCACTACTGCTTAAAGCGGAAATAAATAAAGTTTTTCAAATATTTGAGCATAAAAGTATACTTGTTGAATATCGCTGAGAGACACTGTTTTTGAAAAAACTGCGTTTAAAGACGTCAAGGAAGTGCAGTTCAAAAATCAATCTACAGTACGTGCCTAAAGTATGGAATAAATTCAGTAAAATCGAAATAAATTTTTTTTGGGAAAAATCCTCGAACGGGTCGATTTTTAATTTAAAAATTACATATTTTAGCATAAAAGGCGATTTTCAACCTTCGTTTGTTTTCGAGTAATGACGTCATCGAAATTTTTTTTTAAATAGCAACCCCCTATTTTTTTTTCTTGAATTCTAAAAGATCGTTTCATTGTCGATCTGACAGCATTAAAATGTTGTCATCTTACATAGGAAAGTTTTCGAGTAAATGACGATTGAATGTTCTACCTAAATTAAGTGTTCGAATTGCAACCTACCGACTTCTTGACAATACGCAAGTCGCAAGTGTGTAGAAATTCTTCTTGCACATTATGAATTATTTCTGGGGTAACTCTGTGTATTTCATCTATAATACAATTTTGGAGTTCTTCTAAATTATGTGGTCTATTAACGTACACTTTGGACTTTAAGTAGCCCCATAAGAAATAGTCCAGGGGTGTAAAATCTGGGGATCTCGCTGGCCATTCTATCGGTCCTCGTCTGCCGATCCACCTCCTAGGAAAACAATTGTCCAGAAAATCTCGAACAGGGCGCGCATGTGCGGAGGTGCACCGTCTTGTTGAAACCATATGGTGTCATCAAGAGTATCAGGGTCATTATCGTTAGGAAAAATTACTGCAAGCGCTAGAACAAGGCCATTTTGTGAAAACTCTAAATATCTTTCTCCTGTAAGGGTTCCTTCAAAAAAGAAAGGCCCTATTATTCTGAAGATTTTCCCGACTACAATACCTGCAAGTTTGACGGTTCACTGTACCATTGACACAAAACGTGGCCTCGTCTGAAAAAAGTATTTGCCGGTGTAAATCTCTATTTACTTGACATAAATCCATCATAATTTCACAAAAATGTAAGCGGCGGTCGGGATCGTCTTGATTGAGTTCCTGCACAAGTTGAACTTTGTAGGGATGATATTTTTCCTGCCTCAGGATACGTAGCACTGTGGTCTGACTAATTTCATTGTTTAATGCAACCAATCGTGAAGTATTATGAGGATTATCTACCATACTTATCAAAATGTTCTGTTTGTGACACTAACGCTTGGACGTCCAGGTTTTGGAACATCTACTATATTGCCAGTTTCTTTAAATTTAGATTCTATATTGCTGCTTTTTCATTAAATAAATCTTATCCCCGCTTCCGATAAGAATTAAAATTTCAATTCTTTGTGTGACAGTTAAATGAGCCATACAGTGTTGTTCCAGCTATTACAATTGTACTAGATCTATTACATTTGAGAAAATTCTATTACCCTATTACTAAGTTGTCAAAATCTATTACACTATTAGGCTTTTTTTCGCGATTGAATATTGGTGAATATCTGACTTACAGTTACTATTTCTATCTCTTTTGATCTTAGTTGTCACATGGACTTCACTTGCAAAAAAGCCTAATGAATTTTTAGCTCGACAGTGAGGAAATTCTGGAGATGAAAAACCATAGAATATTTATAAATTTATTTCAACCAAAGAAAACAAAAATACAAATAGTTCCCTTGAAGAAACAAGAACACTAAAATAAAATATAATTATAACAAAACGAAACTTTACTCAATAAAAACAAACTTGTTAAAAAATAAAATGATATAGGTTAAATCACAGAGTAAACTAAAGTTTAAAGATGCGAAAACAGTACATTTCAGTCAACGAACAAATCCTATTACAGTTTTCTGTCAATCTATTACGATTTTCTATAGATTCTATTACAAATTATTTAAGCTCTGGCACAACACTGGTGCCATAATACTTTAAATTCAACAATAATTTTTATATCGCTTTCATTACTTAGAAAGTCGGTGACAGTGACACTTTGTAAAGATTTACACCTTCGTGGTCCATAAAAAACTTCAGGAAAAACTAAATTTGATAACGTTTTTGCTTTATTTTAATAATTGATTTGGGTTTTCTAACATTCAATCGTCATTTACTCGAAAACTTTCCTATGTAAGATGGCAACATTTTAATACTGTCGGATCGACAATGAAACGATCTTTCAGAATCAAGAAAAAAAATAGGGGGTTGCTATTTAAAAAAAATGTCGATGACGTCATTACTCGAAAACAAATGACGGTTGAAAATCGCCTTTTATGCTAAAATATGTATTTTTTAAATTAAAAATCGACCTATTCGAGGATTTTTCCCAAAAAAAATTTATTTCGATTTTACTGAATTTATTCCATACTTTAGGCGCGTACTGTATTTAGGTTTTAAAAACTACAAATGACAATTTTTTATTTCAAAGATGTATTTGTACGCATTTTTCAGTACTAGATTTTTGGAAAAGGCAAAATTAATTTTATAAAAACTGTTACGGATCATTTTAAGGCAAATATTTATTTAACTGATTTTAAATTATTTTCACATTTAGCAAAATACTCAAATAAATGAAAGAAAATGCAAACTATGCTACAACTACTTAAATGACTTCAAACAAAATCATTTTAATATGAAAAAAGTTGGGTTAAGCAACATTTAAGAATAATCCATCCATGTCAAAATCATTGTTTTTGAGTTCCTTTAATTTTATTCATTACATTTTATGCTGATTTCCATATATTATTTTAAAACTGAACCGACTTAGAACATAAATAGGTCTAGCCATAAGACGCCTAAGCACGTTGTTTTTATCACAACGGTATTTATCTGAAATTTTCTTTTAATTTTCCAACCCACATCAAATTAACATATTTATAAGTCGTTTCTATGTATACCAATTCAATACGTTCAGAAAATATTGATTTTAGCCTTTCTGTAACAGCATTCAAGAAAACTTTAAGGAAAAATGCTGTAACATTTTCCGATACCTGTGGGAATTGCTCTGAAAAGTTTTCCACCCCATTTCCCTGAAGCGCGCTAGAAATCTGTACTTACAGCATGCGAAAATCAATATACAAACTCAGGCCAGTGCAGGTTTCTCCTTGGAGCTTCAGCTAGTGGTGGATAGGTGGCGCTGTCTGATGATAGTAGGAAATTTCGAACACCTAGGAAGGATTTTCGTATAATGCAGGAATATTACGGTAGAGGGCAGGGTAGTTCTCAAACGGAGATATTCTCTTCGAGCAGATAATGTCTTGGAAACGATGAAATTATTATTTTGTCTATAATTCATTCAGATAGTAATGTATAGCTATTTTACTTGCAAATGTGGAAAATTGACTTATTAATATTAACACATACGAATGTATAAATATTTAATTTATCGCTAAAATAACTTTTATCTCATCTTTGTATTAAATGATTTGTTTTGATACTTTACTTAGCATAAATTGCCGTATTATTTCTAAAAGCTTTTATAATATAGGAAAATGATAAGCCTTCTTTTCATGTGAAACCATGCTGAAAAATATGTAGGGAGAGTGTTGTTGAATAAAAAAGTAGTATTTTCTGACACTGACTTTTAGTGTTCTGCTAACTCGTCACAGGGGAGTAGCAATTGACAGTGACAATAATTACTCTACATCAAATTTCAAAACAACCTGTTAGGTCGTTCTGGAAATATTAACAAAATACTGTTATTATTAATAAAACACAACACCCTGTATCTTTGTAAAGAGACATTTTCGAACAATGGTTTATTTCACAAATTATTTCGTTTTGGCGGAAAGTTTCGGTTAAATTTTTTACACATAATTATGTCTCACCCTGTACAATTAATAAATTTGTGTTTAATTCTTCATGTAAATAATTGCCTACATTTTATAGAAAAGCTACTTTGATTTGTTTAGCTTTAAAATGTACCTAGGAAGAAATAAATTTATTAACTATACTTTTTTACGTTAATGTGATTAACCATCATCATAATTGAGAGTCTAAAATATCCCTCCAGTTTTTCTGCCTTGGCCTTTGACGGCGCGGATCGATATTTCACTGCACTCTAGATTAGGATACAAGATATATATTGCGATATACAAGCCAATTACCCAACCCGGTTGGTTTTTTTAGGAAAAAAAGATACATGCATCACTCCGACCGACAAACACGCGTCATTAAGATAACAGCTTATTTATTATGATGGATTAGGATGCCAACCATGTATTCGATGCATCGTTGCTCGTCTTTCATAGAGGCCGGAAAATATATGCGTTTCCTGTTTGCTGCGGGTTGTTGGGCGCCTAGGTATTATTTTCTTCCAGAATGAGGTATTTGCATCAAAAAATCATGTACAGTTTTCCACAATAAAAGTTAATACCAACTGTACATGCAATTTCGCGAATTGACAATCCCTTGGAGGAACACCTCAGGTTAGGATAATGCCTGGGTGGTAGATGCTACTAGAGCTTTGAGAGCTTTAATTTCGTTATTTTTTGAAATTCTTGTATTAATTTACAACAAATGGAATGTAACATTTGCATATATGCCTTTATTGAAATGGTTCATTTTCGATGAAGACGGTTTCCACACGCAATCATTGACTATGACACTTTCTTAAACCGAAATGTGCTATTGTCAAAAGATTTGAAACCAAACACTGCATTCGAAAAGGTAAATCTACAGGCAGGCCAACTGTACTTACAAAAAATGTATCGATAATATACAGCAAGGAATAATTCAAAGTCCGTATCAAACTTGTTTGCTCAAACAGGTATTTTTTTAAGTTCGTGCAAATATCCTCAAATTTAGTTTGTCTCTAAAACATTTTAACCTTGAAATTTTTACTCGGGTTTCAGATTAGATTGAAGTATAGTTTATTAGGTACCTAAAATTTTCATTTAAGGGCTTTCAGTTAGAACATGTCATAAAGCTTAAAAAACCAACTGCATTTACACCCATACAAGGCAACTGTTGTGCAGGAATACTTCCCATGGACTATGGACGACGATTACAGTACTATGAATAGAAAACATGAATAAAAGGTATGAGATGTATAGAAATGTTGCACATTTAGTAAAATAAGTATTTGTTCGGGAATTAAAAAAAAAATAAGTTGTAAGTTGCCTACATGGAAGTATTTTGACAATAAATTAAAACAAAATTAATTTATGAAATCAGAATGTAAAGGAAAAGCAATTTAAATTCGGCAAACACATAAACAAACAGTGAAGACACGTACCAAAAACATATTAAACCAGACAGGAAGAGAAAAAGGTAAATTGCAGACATTTACTATAACATAACTGTTCCTCAGAGGGTAGTCTCTCTTTGAAGGACCCAGTACGAAGGTACAAACCTATTCATGACGTAATGATGAACAGCTGGTAATTGGAAGAAACATTGAGAGTCGCAACCTATATTTGAAACCAGAGCAGCATTAGCAATTGTGTAAGAGAGTAGCAGCCCTGAAATTGATATCGGAGCAGTACCAGCAACATTAGAACAACAGGTACAGTCCTGTTTTGTAAAGCCGAACATGGTAGTGAAAAGGACCATAATAAAATTTGGCGAATATAGACAGAGGTAAACAAAAAACTGTAGACAATACGAATTGAGGATGCATCTATTTTTGGAAATTTTAGTATATTTCTTATCAATTAAGAGTTTTGAGGTAGGTTACGTAGGTAATTACAAGATTTTAATTATTAAAAAAAGAAATAAATTTGATTTAATAGAAATATTTTTTTGAAAATCTGAACTTAATCCTTTTAATTTAGAAAAAAACTGCCCCTGTATGGAAAGAGATCTTTTACAACATAATATAGGACAAATAGTACCTTCAATTTTTTTTTATTGTTGAAATATTTTTCATTTTCCAAATTGGTAACTACCCAGAGTTTAACACTTGAGAATAATTGTCTTGGCTGAAAGTAGTCTAAATTTTAAAAACTTTCACTGAGACTGGCGGAGATTACTAATTTTATGAATTTGAATTTGCAGCGAAGAGCAAACGGTTTGTAAATTGATGTAACTTTTTCATAATGTCATTTTATTTACAATAAAAAGTAAACTATCTATGTTTATTTTACTCTGCATTTAAATAAAAATAATAATAAACTAAACTCTTATAGGTTCACATATTCAATTTGCATTCATAGCAAGATTTGCAATTTGTTCATTAACAAGTGAAGTTTGATAGTTTTCTCCTTTTATTAAAGTTAAAGGCATTTGAACGGAATAACAAAAGTATGTTTCGGAAATATGTAATGCTAAACTTAATATCGATAGTTTAAGTCAATTTTGAAACAGTATTATTTAATCTACTCATATGCTTCTAGCATACATATTGACTAATTAACAACATAAAAATATCATATTTAATAGCAAATATATCGTATTATCCTCGCGAAGATTTAAATTTAAAATCCGTAAATCATGTGAACTGGTAAAGCAACGAGAATTATGTTAATTTAGTTCTAAAGAAATGAAATGACACTCGCGCCCATCTCTCGTCCAAGTCGAAGAAAATGTTGGATGCAATTTTGAAGGTTCTGTGATAGAAATTACATTATTACTCACTGTTCGTGTTTTTAATCTCTTTTTAAGTAATGTTACAAAAGTTTTGCAACTATAACTAATTTTTTAGATATAAAGTTTGCTGAGAAATATTTATGTTCCTTTGCTATTCCGTACAAATGTTTTTATCTCAAGTATTACTAATTATATTAATCAAGTAAAGAATACTTTATGTATATAACCCTAAATATTGCTGGGTAATGATTACGATGTTTTATAAACCATTAAATATATTAAAAGGATTTATTAACTGTATTTTTTATTCCAATAAATATATCACAGCTTACTAGTCTTTTTTAATTAATCTAGTTTTTTAAAAACATTACAAAAAATCATCTGTTGTGGATAATTTATTGTTGATAACAATGTACATGAGATTTAGAAAAAATGTATATGTTTGAAATCAATTTCGTTTTTATCAAGTCTTTCAAATGTATTCCCTCCTTGCTGTCAGCTGATCGCGACGTTGCCACATTAATCCTCAAGTCAGACAGAAATGCAATTATTGGTTTCTGTTTCTAATTAATACAGCTGTACTATGTTCAAAACTTACCTACATTAGTTTTACATCAAAAATAAGATAATACTATCTACGGAAAAGTTTTGTTTCCCAATTTCTACATTTTTTTCACAGTTATAGGCAAAAAAAGAGCCGCACCGTCCATCTTCGCCATATAAACCTATGTTAAAATGAACAACTTTCAACAACAATATCTCAAAATCTAGATTAAAAAAAAATTTGGAAAAAATATGACGCACACGTGGAGCACTGGATAATACGCTATATAAATTTCGAGTACATCTGTGCAATTGAGTAAACCCGATATACCTCCTTAAGTGTTACATACCTTAAAATCCTAGTTGTTTGCTTTGCGTACACTTTTTATCAGATAAATTTTAACGTTACCAAATTTGTGTTTTCTGCGAGGTAAACGGTTCCTCCAAACAAACAATTTTATGAAGAGAAATCCTGTAACTGACTGAAAGTAAATTATATTAAAATAAATGAATCGTAAGGAACCATAAAGCCGAGTCATTAAAGCGCTTTAAAGAGGGTCTTTCATGCCAGTAAAAACTGGAAACGCCAAAGCCTTAACGCTTAGCCTCGCCTAATTCGGCCTCCATTGTACAGAAAAAACGTTCGGGATTTTTTCCGCGAAGGCATATTGTAACAGCTATTTCCAAACACAATTGAGTTATTTCAAGCGAGCCGTCGGCGCCGCCCCCCAATTAGCGCTGAATAGAGGATTGAAATTACATTAATTAAGGAAACGTTTGAAAGTCTGCTGGAGAAGGGCGTGCCTTTTATTAACGAAATCGTTTCAAAGGTGTTACCTCTTTCATAATATATTGCTTAGTAAAGACAATACGCTGGCGGAAAACAAATATTCGTAAAACAAGTGCCTGAAACGAGGGTCGAACCTTGTCCGACAGGACGTTCGGAGTAATTCGAGTTTGGAGTAATTCGCCCGCCCCGTTTGTCCTTCACGACAAAAACAAACCTTCGAAAGTATGTTTATACTCCTTTGTTGTGCGGCTTCATGGGCGTATCAGTTTGGAGGATTCCAAAAATTATTAAATATGTATCTAACAACAAATAAGTATGTTAGTTTTGGTAAAAACGAGGTTATAAATTCCTTAGAAAATCCAATAGGTAGGTAGGTACGTACTTTTTTTACTTATTTTAGTATTAATACCATTTATTGCGAAAAACCTAAGTGCTGTAACAGAAAAGGGACACAAAATCAGTAAAATAAGACACAAAAATCGATGCAATAATCCCATATCACAACAAAGCACATCATAGTCTCTAAATAGCAGGTTCGTAACTCCAAGTTTTAAAAGAAAACGTAAAAATGCAGGGAGGTCAACCAACGTGAGGATCGGGTTGACGTCCGACCGCATAGACTGGTAACTCCGCGAATATCGCCTGGTTGAACTTCGCCTGCTAATTTCTCTCAATCCCATCGGCTGCTACCTGATCTTCGTCTCCACTGTAGCTTCTCATACTTTCGATGATCAGGATTTCGCAATTACAGTGCGTTCACGATGAAAGGAACAAATTCGTTTAAAATTCAGTTAATTAGTTTGTGGAAAAACGCTCGGACACGTCGATTAGTATTTTTAGTTGCAGATATTTTGACATAAGAAAATTGTGTAATATGTCTCAAGAAGAATATACGCAGTCATCAATTCCGAATACTTTTTGTATAACATACTATATATTTTTCGAAAATTTTAACCCCCCGATAGGGGTTGAAATAACCACCCCTCAAGCCATTTTTTGCCATAACTTTTATATTTCGTAAAAACTCGATATCCAAAAATACGCATTAGATAAAATGGTTCTTTTAGAAACTTTTACCTCTCTAGCAATTTTCCTTTAAAACTTTTCATTTATTAATAAAAAAATAAAATGTATTACCATTCACCTCACACCGTATATGATTGCAATCAATCAAAGAAAAACTAAGTGTGCTGCTGTCATGCCAGTTGTCACAATTAACTCTTCTGTAAGTTGTCACTGTTATCAGCTAAATACTTTTTGGGTGTAAATTAACAAGAATTATGCCAAATTTTACTAATGATGAATATGTGGACATGCTACAAGTGTATTTTGAATGTCGCAAAAACTGTGCTGCGGCAACAAGAGCGTATAATGAGAGATATCCAAATCGTCAAGTTCCCCACAGACAAACTTTTTCGGCGGTAGAACGAAGACTTCGGGAAACTGGAAAAATACAGCCGCATATTGAGGGTACCGGCCGAAGACCTACTGTTCGTACTATTTATCTTGAGGATGCAGTACTTGAAGAGTTTGACGAAAATCGTCAGACTAGTACGAGAAAAACAGCAATGCACTTAAATGTGTCCCATAGTGTTGTTTGGAATATTGTCCATGATAATTTATTATATCCTTTTCACCACCGGCCAGTTCAAGCTCTACTTGAACCAGACATGCATAAGCGAGTTGTTTTTTGCGAATCGTATCTTAATATTCTAAGAAATAATTTGAATTTTGCCTCAAAGATACTTTTCACAGATGAAGCAACTTTTCAAAGACATGGTTTAACCAATATGCACAATCTTCATTCCTGGGCTCATGAAAATCCTCACGAAGTATCTATGACAACATTTCAACATAATTTTAGTTTAAACATTTGGGCAGGAATTGTAGAAAATGTGCTTGTCGGCCCTTTTGTTTTACCTCATCGACTTGGTGCTGTTGAATATTTGCAGTTCTTAAATGAGCATCTACCACCACTTCTGGAGGAAGTACCATTAAATGTACGTCAGGCCATGTGGTACATGCATGACGGGGCTCCTGCTCACAGCACTGTAGTAGTTAGGCGGTGGCTTAATTTAAATTACCCGAATCGTTGGATAGGTCGCGGCAATGAGGCACCTATCTCTTGGCCTGCACGTTCTCCCGATCTAACGCCCATGGATTTTTTCTTTTGGGGACATATAAAAAGTATTGTTTATGCGACCCCAGTTGACAGTGTTGAAGAGCTACAGGAAAGAATATTCGCGGCGGCTGATGAGATTCGCAACAATCCCATAATTTTTGCTCGAGTCCGTAACAACTTTGATAAACGTGTTAGGTTGTGTTTAGAAAGAAATGGCAATTATTTTGAAAATGTCCTTTAACTAAGTTTTTTGTTTTTTCTCTTTTTGATAATAAATTATTTCTTAGTTTCGTTTTCATTGTACTTCTATTTAATAAAAGTTTCTGCGACATTCAAACAGTTATTTGTGCAACTACTGTAAAGAGTGTGTATTTGTTGTACGATGCATGAAGTTTGCAGCTCGAGACGAAGTTGAGAGCTGCAATCATGTTAAGTGCAACAAATATGCTTTTTGCACATGTTGCACGCAACATTTTTTCTACGATTGTTTTTATTTCAAATTTTATTTAACAGTATTTTACATAATATTAAAATTTTAACTGACAACTGGAAATTAATTGCGCAAATTGTCAATGTCAGACGTTAGGTACTTATGGATATGCTTAGATTAAACTTGTAATCAATATTTTTTTTGTACTACTGTAAAAAAAGTTAAACTTTTGGCACAGTAGGTAGTGCAATAAGTAGTAAATTTTGCACGATCGTAGAAAAAAACACTTGTAGCATGTCCACATATTCATCATTAGTAAAATTTGGCATAATTCTTGTTAATTTACACCCAAAAAGTATTTAGCTGATAACAGTGACAACTTACAGAAGAGTTAATTGTGACAACTGGCATGACAGCAGCACACTTAGTTTTTCTTTGATTGATTGCAATCATATACGGTGTGAGGTGAATGGTAATACATTTTATTTTTTTATTAATAAACGAAAAGTTTTAAAGGAAAATTGCTAGAGAGGTAAAAGTTTCTAAAAGAACCAGTTTATCTAATGCGTATTTTTGGATATCGAGTTTTTACGAAATATAAAAGTTATGGCAAAAAATGGCTTGAGGGGTGGTTATTTCAACCCCTTTCGAGGGGTTAAAATTTTCGAAAAATAGTTGAAAACTCGCATCTGTATTAGTAAACAACCTGTAAAAAATTTGTTATTTGTACCTCGTTCGGTTTTCAAATTACAGCCAATTTTCATAATTTTTTTGGAAACTTTGATGGCCCATATCTCTTCAGGGGTGAACATTTTACTAAGGCGATTTTTTGCAGATCGTGTTCTTTTGAAATGTAGATTCACTAGTATCATTTATGCTACTCCATTCAAAAACACTCTGTATAATAATATATTATGATTAAACATTAATTTTTTTTTCCATTTATCACATTTTAAACGTCATTATTACCAGAATTTAAGGTACAATTCAAAAATGGCATAATATACAGGGTGTTCCATTAAAAAAAAAATCAATGATGACTGCATATGTTCTTCTGTATACAATTTTCTTGTCAAAAAATCGGGGACTAAAAGCACTAATCGACGTGACCGAGCGTTTTTCCACAAAATAATTACCTGAATTTTAAACGAATTTGTTCCTTTCATCATGAACGCTCTATATAATGAACTTTTCGCTGTGGGAGTCGCGAATATGTTGCTTCGACTTAAAATCTCACAGGTTGAGCCATTTTAAGCTAACACCCAGGCACCTAGGATCGTTCCTGGATTATACACATTTTAATTGAGCGTCTACAAAATTTTCTATCGATATAGCTCTTCAATGTAGTCAATTCAGTCCGTTGGGCATAATCATCATGAAATGAAGCCGTAATATATCTTTATTTTATGCGACATTAAAAATTAATGACCCTACTACATTTTACGGACAACGACCGTGTAATGACCAGACAGAGAATTAAAAACAATTTATTGTATTAGCTGTTAAAAGTATAACTGCTGCGTACAAATCATGCAAATAACATACAATTTTGCACGTGTTTGTATGAAATGTATACAGCAGAAACATTAATATGAGTCATGGTATCGATTCGAATTTAAATTTGTACAGAATTTCCACGGTATACACACATTCACGTACGGATTTTTACGGGTATCTTCAATGTCCCTCTGCTATAATTTCTAAAAGAATAATACTTTTTTAATATCGAATTTTATATACGTTATAATAAAAGAATATTTGTCAACCTATAATTAATGTGGTCCTTCGAGCCGGATCAGCTGTACTATTTAATGGTCCTTCGAACCGGATTAACGATTGTAACATGTTTATATCGATCAAACTTGAGGGACTGATTTTTGCTTATAATTTCTGTTGGTCAAGGTTGCGAAAATCTCCCCATCGCCCTAGATTTAAACGACGTTGAAACGCTGACGCCCGACGAACGCTTTTAAGAGGCACAGAACACCGCGCGATAATTACAACATAATTAGCCCTCAGCTTGAATCCGTGTTCGTGTTCGTGAGTTTCGGCCCCACCGTCGTTTTTCTCATTCGGGAGAGTTACTCCATACATCATGCACTGCGGTGGGCAATTTTCCGATTTGTGCAGTGGATGCTATTGTTATTAACGGAGCGCGGCTGTGCTACGCCGCAATTTACATCAAAAGAGATTGATAACAATGGGTAATTCGCTTATAATAACCCCGCTGTTTGGATATAATGCGAATTGTTAAAACGTGCAATAAAAACTAGAACAAAAGTGAGCTTGGGTCCTCTGGGGAGATATTCGAATGTCAGCCCGAGGACCTCGCTGTTTTATAACCAGAGTTCGGAACCTGGCCAGTAGTTGCAGTACTAGCCAAAATATCTCCTTTTTGGGACCCCGTATGGGAACTAGAGTAACTTGCACATTTTAATATACAAAGTGTTAATCAACTTATGTCAAATATTTTTGCCACATGTCCGTTATGTCAAAATGAGGTAAATACACGGATGTGTTGAGTAAAATGTAATTTTAAAATCTAACTTACCTCAACATTGCAAGGAGCCACCCTTTGACAACTGCTGATTTTCATAGGAGATGTTCGATGTACCCACCATTTGCTTGCACACAAGCTTCAGCGCGACGTATCCAATTCGCTCGCACGCGTTGCAACATTGCCACGTCCTCTCGAATCGTCCGCCACACAGGATGCGAAATATTTACTTTCTGTGAGGTATTTTCTGGTGCTACGATGCGGATATATAAGCATATCATAATATTCGCGATTGCTAAATAAATGCGCCATTTTCAAAAGAAAACTTGGAAATACGGCTATTAAATGTACTCTCCAAAAATAGCACAGCAATCACTACAACAATGTTTTACAAACTGACTTTCGAATACAGTCCGACTTTATAAGAAACCTACAAACTCCTAGAAAGTGTTACAGAATTGTTTGTAAGTACTCGCTGCGACAAAATACATGTATTTCAGCAGTTCCAAAACAGTTTTAAACACATTTTTAATTAGCTTTTTTCTTTATGGCCACAGTTAACTCAGTTTTTGCACCTTTTTCAACCCTTTAAATTTTTGACATAAGTTTGTGCACACCCCGTATGCATGCAAGAATCGCCTCGGCATTTCCAATAAGCAAAATTACTGCCGAATCCTCATCACTTATTACTTCTGATTGTTTATCCCTGCCCATCCGGTGTGGGCGATGCTGCACAGAACTTCCGAAGCTTATTAGCCTCAATGATATATATTGTACTATCGATTGCCCAATTCCGAAATAACGAACATGAAAGAGGAGACGGATACAAGTACCCTGGGAAAGAGAAGCAAATTAGGTTCTGTTAATTCCGGTATGCTAGACGTCCGATGGCAAAGGATGTCTTTATTTAATGCATATCGAGTCGGGAAATTCGGCTTTAAATTATTCCGACTAGATTTGGCTACGCTTTCCAGCGCCGGTTGAGGAGTCCATACCCGTGAAGGTAAGCGCGCGAGTATGCTCGGGGAGGCTTTATGCAAACAGGCTTATCCCCGTACAACGAAGTGTTTATTACTTTGTTACACTATTAAGGCAAATTTGATATTACTACAACTGGTTTTTTATTTTTGACACTTTATTTCTCGAAGATTAAGCATTTACGCATATTATTTAGGAACAATTATTTATTTTTGTTAATTTGTCCTGACAAAATGTAGGGAAATGTAAGAGTATGTTTAATCTTTGCCCGGTAGTGTATGGATGCCTCAAATGAGTATCTTTTTAATCAGAAAACTAAATCATTATATCGGTGCTACAAAAAACTGTTCCTTATCAAATCGACTTAAAAAAAAAAATGGTGTACTACTCTTTTAATGCCATTTTAATGATGATAAACTTCCTACTTTACAGAATGTGATTAGTCAAGTTGTGGCCAGCGGGGTCACTGGATCTAATTCCTTTAAATCTTTAAAACAGCAATGCACAACATCGAAAAACTGGAGACAGAAATTGTTCGAAAAATTAACAATATAATAGAACAACAGTTCTTTATATGAAAATATGCATAGAACAGATTTGTGCATAACTAGTAAAGGACGCCATTTTAAGCATAATTAATATGTAAATGTTTTATCCTGAATATTGCTTATTAATTTATTAGTTTCAATTTAATTTATATAGCAATAGTTTGCAAATTAATACTTTTTTAAACTTTTTATAATGCTATTTTATCTGTAAGACAAAAACATACTGTCTCTATTTATTTTACTCTACTTATAATAAAATTTAAAAAATACAAGGTGGTCCAGAGGTAATGGGCCAAAATTCATGAGTAGATTCCCGAAGCAAACGTATTGCGATTGAGCCGAGCTTACCTTAGTCCAAAAGTTGACAGTTAGAGAGATACAAGGTGTTAAAAAATGGGAAATATTATTTTTATGCACAAACTTTTGTATGCGTAGAATAATTTTTTTTTTATTTTTTCAGTACAAAAAAATGTATGATTTGTTTAGTATATACAGGGTGGGCCATTAGTGTGAGAAAGTAAAATAACTCCTTTGTTACTCATAATACAGAAAAAAAGTTTATATAACTGTTATACAGAATCAAGAAACCTAAACTACAAAATTAATTTGATACATACAGGATGATGAGTAAAAACGGGACACGCCAAATATTACATTTTTTAAATGGAACACCCTAAATATTTTTAAACATATGGATTCACGAGAAAATTCTATATATGGCAATATCAACAGTTTATCATTTTAGTGCGGGGTTGCCAAGTTATGTGGAAAATTCTTCGAATTTTGGAAAAAACATGACCTTGAAGAAGTTGTATTAACTTTCAACTACTAACATTTGGAGCAAAAATATTTTATAGAGTTATAGGCAAATGTTAGACAAAGACTCCTATATTAGCTAATATCGATATTTTATACAGGACATTTTTCAAAATACGATCATTTTTATAAAGTTTAAACTTCATTTTCTAAAATTTTTCAAATGGAACACCCTGTATTTTATTATTCTATTTTATTCCCATATCGGTCCACTTCAACTTTTATTAAGCATGTTCTATATCTAAAATTGTTAGTTTTTAAGGTATAGCTACATTTCTGAAATAACTTATTTTTTATTTTATAGAATACCACAAATAAATATTAACTAATAAAATTAACTCAAAATGGAATGATAAATTATGAACTGACAAGTTGACACAATGTGACAGTTTTTTCCAAAGCCATTTCGTGCGACCGAAAATAATAAAAATTTGTTTTTTCCAGAAATATTGCTATATCTTAAAAACTAACAACTTTAGGTATAAAACATACTTAATAAAAGTTGAAGTGGACTGATATATGAATAAAATAGAACAATAAAATACAGAGGGTTCCATTTGAATAAATCTAGAAAATCAAGTTTGAACTTTCTTAAAATGATCGTATTATAAAAAATGCCCGGTATAAAATATCGATATTAGCTAATACAGGAGTCTTTGCCTAACATTTGCCTAGAACTCTGTCAAATATTTTTGCTCCAAGTGTTAGTAGTTGAAAGTTAATACAACAAAGTTAATACTCTTCGAGATCATGTTTTTTCTAAAATTCGAAGAATTTTCTACATAACTTGAAAATCCCGCACTAAAATGTTAAACTGTTTATATTGCCATATATAGAATTTTCTCAGAAAACCGTATGTTTAAAAATATACAAGGTGTTCCATTTAAAAAATGTAATATTTGGTGTGTCCCGTTTTTACTCATCGACCTGTGTGTTTCAAATTAATTTTGTCCATTAGGTTTTTTGATTCTGTACACCTTTTATATAAACTTTTTTTCTGTATTATGAATAACAAGGGAATTATTATACTTTCTCACACAAATAGCCCACCCTGTATAAATTATGTTTAGTTATTTTATGTATTTATTTACCGTAGTTATAGTTGCAGTACATTAAATGTGTTGAAAACGTCATAACTTTTTTATACTTTCAAGTATCTCAACTTTGTATCAAATTCTCTCTCTTTTCCAACTTTTTTTACACAAAAAAAAGTATACTTTATGAAAGTAGCTGTCTCGCACCGTTTTCGAGATATTTGGCTTTGAAACTTCCAATTCTGTTACATTGTGTTTATGCGCAAATAGATTTTGTGTAAAAAAGTTGGAAAATAAGAATTTGATACTGCAAACCCCAAAATTTTGTGCGGCTATTTGCATTTATTAAGAAATAATTGAATTTTGGCCCATTAGCTCGGGACCATCCTGTATCAAAATGGGTTCACATCATATTCTTTTTGTTTTCATAGTAAAAATTTGCAATTTGTTCATTAACAAACCAAGCTCGATAGTTTTTTCCTTTTAATAAGGTTAAAAGCATTTCAACGAAAAACAAAAGTATTTTTCATAAGTGTAGCGTTAAATTGTAAGTATTAAGTTTAATATCAACAGTTCACGATAATCTAATTTAAAATCAATTTTTTTTAATTATATCTATATGCCCTTCAACCACTCCATCGAGGTTTTATGATTTTTAGTTGGTAGTACAACAACGCAATGTTGGTTGCCTATGTTCGACAGTCAACGTCGAATTACAATCAATGACTTGTAATCATTTAGCACGCCAGTTTTTTAAAGGCGGCTTGTAACGACCAAATTAAGTTCGTTACAGAATAATAATACACCGCCCCCTCCCTTAATTTTCCATCCTGGCGCGCTTCCAAACCGCCTACGTGCGTCGTACATTTTTTTTCCGGCCTCCGCGGAATCGAGGGTCAATTTTATTGCCAATTTAAAATTTCACGTTCCAACTTCGGCCCGTCTAATTATCCTGTTCGTCCTGTCCAAACTTTTATGGCGGCGTTTATGCCCGCTGAATAATTTCCGCGCGCTCTCCGCAATACCGCGCGATTCGTAATTTTCGAATAAAATTTTGATGAACGGTTATTATTTTTCAGAGAGCGGCTAACTTATATTTTAATTTGGCCGTGAGGGAAATTCCGGGGGTCCCTCGGGATTGGTCCGGGCGCACTCCGCCTCGTATCTATGCATATTACATCATCCAATATTCCTTAACGCTGAGGGCTTACGTCGGGCGTACAATTAAATCGCCGCTCATTGGTTGTCAAAGGCCGTTTCTGTAATAACAACATATTAATCTGTAATTACGGCTGAATCAAGGCCGATTCGTGAATTTCAATCTAGGGGGTAATTTGTCTAAGGTTTAATAAGCGAAAAAGCTTTTAAAACTAATTAAATCACAATTCAGCGGTTATACAGGGCGTTTTACTTTTCATCTTGGGAACTTTCAGTACGGATAAAACTATGAAAAATAATGTGGGTTTATTTAGTTTAACGAGCGTTCATATAAAAACGTGGTCGAAGTTGGCTCTGACACATTGGACGTAGGGAGTAGCTTATAGCGACCAACTTAACCTCATTTCTCAATCTCAACGAACTGTATAGCAGCTGCCAGTTTCAATAACGTTAATGACTATATAACTTTATTTTAAAGAATAATCGTGATAACAATAACAAACAATTAAAGGAGCTGCGGAAAGTGTCCCCCTCCTTGTTATAACAATAAATTAAAGCAGCTGCTGAAAGTGTCCCCCTCCTTGTTCCAAGCACTTTTCACACCTGTTCCTCAAAGAATTAAAGACATTTTCTAAGATGCTCGGGGTATTGTTAATTTCACGAATCTTGTCTATAAGTCGAGCCTGCAGATGGTTTAAATCAGGAATAGGCAGTTCAAAAATAGTGTTTTTAAGGTAAGGCCACAAAAAGAAATCACACGGCGTAATATCACATGACCTCGGTGGAAATTCATGTTCAGCATTGAGACTTATTAGTCGATTTTGGAAAACTTCCCTCAACATATTCATCGTCTCGCCTGCCGTATGTGCCCTTGCGCCATCTTGTTGAAAGTAAAAGTTTGTAATTTCGTTTTCTTCCAGCTGGTTAACAAAAGGAGCGATAATTTCTTCTCTATACCTTTGCGCAGTAAGAGTACCATTAAAAAAAATAGGTCCATAAATCCTCCTTCGATTGAGAGCACACCAAACTCCAATTTTTTGAGCGTGTAGAGGGCCCTCGACAAAAAAGTTATCTGGTTTTTCAGAAGACCACATTCTCATATTCTGTGAGTTTACGTAACCACTTAAATGAAACCAGGCTTCATCAGAAAAAAAGGTGATATTATGAAGTTCACCGTAGTTGTTTAAAAACCATTCACAAAATACAGCCCGTCGCGGAAAATCAACTTCATGAAGTTCTTGCTGACAAGTTAAACGATAGGAGAACAAACGCAAATCTTTTTTTAACACTGTGTGGCAGGTACCGACTGATACTCCCACCATTTGTGATAAAACACGTACAGAAGTTCTTGGCGCATTTTCCATTATTTGTTGGACATTTTCTTTTAATTCTTCAGTCCGCTTTTTAGGTCGGCCGCTTCCTTCTTTTCTTGTTACACTGCCCGTTTCACGAAAAACATTAACACAACGCTGAACTGCACTTTGAAAAATTTTGTACTCAACAACGCCGGGAAATTGATTTTGAAATTCTATGAAACATTCCTCAATAGAATACTTCCATATTCCATCAATCTTGCGTCCATTTCTAAAGTAGGACTCTATGATAAACACTTTTTGTTCTTGAGAAAACACCATTTTAAACGCTTTTTAAAACGAAAATATTCAAATTGATAGCGGCGATATAGCGCTTTGACAGATGACGTTTAAGTTCATTTGCTATACGCTACGCCCTACGTCCAAATTTTCAGAACCAACTTGACCACGTTTTTATTTGAACGCTCGTTATAAGATATAATAGATAGGTAGAATCATCTTCTATATCTTTTTTGTTTCATTTTGTATACTTGAAAAATGACAAGCAAGTTTTGTAGATGTTTTAGAGGTTGTTCTTTTTTGTGAGTGAAATGAAATTTCAATCAATACTGACTAAATTTTTTAGTCACTGGTGAAATATAAATTATAATTTAAATAAATAAAACATTAAACAATTAACTATTTATTAGTACTTATACTAAAATAAAAAGGAGCATTGTCAATTGCACCACCAAAACTAACACAAAGGGGCCCATTTTATGATACATCATTATATTAGTATTTATTAAAGTAACCGTAGAACAAGCAACGGTAGATATAACGTCCGAGCTGTTTTTTTTCTTCCCAAACTTGATATTCTGTTGAAAAGAATCTTTAACACATCCTTCAGTTGCTTTGTAGTTTTTCTAACCCCCAAAAGCAACAATTAATATAATGTAGCAATAATAAATATAATGTAAAAAAGTGAAAATTTAATAAAATTATGTTTACATAATTATAAAAAAGTTTTTTTAAATGTCGGCTAATTGAAGTTCAAGCCAAGTCAACTGGGCGCGGCAGCTCGTCACTGTGCAATAATTTATATTGTTTAAACTAATATTGAGCACTGAAATAATGCGGAATATCAAACTTAAATGTATGACGGATGTATCTAAAAGAAATAAAAACTTGAATTTGCTTATTTAGAAGTTAATTAAAAATATGATAGTAAAGTCCTGAAAACGTCATTAAGACATTTCTAATGGTTTTTACACAATTCGTTTTTTAATTTAAAGTCCCGAAAATGTTTATTGCAAAAAAATTGTTGTTAAAATGAAAATTTTGAAAAACGGACTACTTTTGATTCCACTTGACGTGATTTAGCTCAATATCTTGCAGTGGAAGATGATCGAAGATTGCCTACGAGATTTCAAGCATGTCATATGCTGTAAAAATCAGGTTGATTACTTATTTTTGTATATTTCATTTATAATATTGATCACTGCTTGAGTTTTCTGTTACATTACTTGTTATGTGCTGTTTCATAGTTTATCTTATTTAAAAGAACTAAATTTTCGCTTATGTGGAATGATAGGGCTCCCGGCGAACACCCACTGGACAAAACGAAGTACACGGTGA
Source organism: Anoplophora glabripennis (assembly GCF_000390285.2). Taxonomy (NCBI): domain Eukaryota; kingdom Metazoa; phylum Arthropoda; class Insecta; order Coleoptera; family Cerambycidae; genus Anoplophora; species Anoplophora glabripennis. The sequence continues at coordinate 131,405 of NW_019416609.1, forward strand.
ATCGCGTGAAAATTTGCTTTTTAATAAACTCTTTCAAATTATGAGATTTGATAACAATGCATAGCCCATACGTTAAGACCAACGCGCAGTTGCTTGAGGTCATACTAGCTTATCCAGCGACGGGGTATGAAATATACTAAAAAAAAAGTTTTCGCGACTATTGATACGTGTTTCTAAAGGTCAAAGGTAGCCTCCATATAAATATGACTCTCATTGAAAGCTCGAAATCGCGAGATAACTTTTGTGCCGAGCGGTTTTAATTTTTAAAAACAAAATTTCTTTTTATTTAAAAACTTTCACAAAAGTATCGATGAATTAAAGTCAAAATGAATACAATAATCTCAAAGGTATGAGCTCTGTATTACCTCTAGACAATAACTGGTTAAACAAAGAACTTGACCCATATTTATAAGTTTAGCAGAACAATGAAACTGCAAAGGTTGCAAAGTCAGCATCTTGTCAGGATTGATAACTCGCGACATTTCCATGATATAACGAGCGTTCAAATAAAAACGTGGTCAAGTTGGTTCTGAAAATTTGGACGTAGGGCGTAGCGTATAGCAAATGAACTTAAACGTCATCTGTCAAAGCGCTATATCGCCGCTATCAATTTGAATATTTTCATTTTAAACGCTTTTTAAAACGAAAATATTCAAATTGGTAGCGGCGATATAGCGCTTTGACAGATGACGTTTAAGTTCATTTGCTATACGCTACGCCCTACGTCCAAATTTTCAGAACCAACTTGACCACGTTTTTATTTGAACGCTCGTTATNCATTTGAAAAAATTTAGGGGATAGCACCCCCACTTAGGGGGTTGAAGATTTTGGTATGCTTTTTGAGCCAAAAGTTGTCTCCCTCAGAAACAAATTTGACCTGTTTTTGGATTTTGCCGAAAAGTTCTTTACTACCCTGTAATGCCTTGCGGTACGTTTTCGATAGGCTACCCTGTATAAGTTTCCGGATGAGGCAAATTGAGATAAGTTGCAATTTCTTTTGGCACATTCCTTATCTTGTGGACCCAACCACTTGGTTATCACATTTTTCCCTGAAATACTTCACAAAAAATCTATTTGCGGTATATCTTCATTTGGTCTGGGCTTGAAATCACAAAATCTCAGAGTATGAGTTTTGGAATCGGGAATTCTTATAATACTAATAGAATCTTTGTCTTCTATATTATCGTTCGTTATTTTTAGTAGCTCATCTCTTCTCAAAGCTCCACAAACACCAATTATTAAAATGACCTGAAAAGTTGTCAAAATCCATTATCAGGTACTTCTTGTGAAAATCTCTCAATTTTCTCCTTCGTTAGAATTCTGGACTTTTTGGGACGGTAACCAACTGACACATTTCCTTAAGATATCTCTAATGGGTTTTACACAGTCAATTTTTTAATTTAAAGTCCCGTAAATGTTTATTGAAAAAAAATTATTGTTAAAATGAAAATTTTGAAAAACGGTTTTAGGGTATGATTGATGGTAATAACGACTTTTGATTAAAATATACGAACTCAAATTCCATGATCAAGTGGAAATTGGGGCTCCACTTGACGTGATTTGACTTATTTCCAAACGCCTCGTATAACAAATCGACCCTTGCGTTATCGCGTACTTTTCATCCCATATTTACGATCGAGATAAAAATAACGATTTGGATCATATTCGGGCCGTCTTCGTTACTCCAGTAAGTTTCTCGCAAACTCCGAACACATAAAACTGCTGTTCTACGGAAAATGTTCGTCCTCTGCAACATATCGCATTATTTTCCTGCTTTTAAACTTCTTCGTTTTTTTTTCTGAAATAAGTTCGGGAAGTTTGCCTAAACCGATTTCGGTGTACGGAGTCGACTTATCACGAGTATGCGAGCTAGGACGCTGCTCTACAACGCCCTGGAGATGCACTAAAGTGCCAGAAATGACATACACAGCATTGTTTCGCGGTCGGGAAATAGAATTAATGGTTCCGCTTGATTTAGGGGCCTCGCTGAAAAGTGGAGAGATAAAAACACCACATTTTCTTTTAATAATAGCGGTTAGAACTGTTTAAAACTGTTGCAGGTATGATCAGGTTCCATACTGTTTTTATTTATTTCATTAAATAACAAAAAATCAATGAAGACGATGGATGTCATCGCTTTAATAACTTCAATGATCGGCGTGGCAAGTGGCTAAAAGTCGTGCTTAATATACCAAGCCAACTGTTGTTGGATATTTTTTAACTTTATTTGACAGGATTTAAAAAAAAATTGAATTTATTTGAGTTAGATTACCTTTAAAGTAGAATAGAAGAAGGTGATGAAGATGGTCCTATAACCAAAGATAGCCAACCTAATTATAAATTATGACGTGATTAAATCACTTTTTAATAATTTGGGATGATCGTGGTATTTTGTATAAAAATTACTTAGATTATATTCTGAATAATGTAAAGTCAATTCGAAACTTATTTTGGAAGTATATTAAATCTATACGTAAAACAATGGCTATGAGATATATCAATGGTTTTAAACTACTTTTTTCTATCCACTGCGTACACTTGTAACGAAAAAGATTCGCTTAACATTAATATATTTTATTTAGCGACACTTACAACTAAAAAAATTTACAGTACGCGCCTAAAGTATGGAATAAATTCAGTAAAAACAATTTTTTTTGGGAAAAATCCTCGAATAGGTCGATTTTTAATTTAAAAAATACATGTTTTAGCATAAAAGGCGATGACGTCATCGACATTTTTTTAAATAGCAACCCCCTATTTTTTTCTTGATTCTGAAAGATCGTTTCATTGTCGATCCGACAGTATTAAAATGTTGCCATCTTACATAGGAAAGTTTTCGAGTAAATTACGATTGAATGTTAGAAAACGTAAATTTTATTCATTAAAAAAATAACAATTCCTATGTCAAGCAAATACAATCCATTAAGTTTTCTACCTAAATTAAGTGTTCGAATTACCACCCACCGACTTCTTGACAACACGCAAGTCTGTGTAGAAATTCTTGCACATTATGAATTATTTCTGGGGTAACTCAGAATTTCATCTATAATACAATTTTGGAGTTCTTCTAAATTATGTGGTCTATTAACTTACACTTTGGACTTTGAGTAGCCCCATAAGAAACAGTCCAGGGGTGTAAAATCTGGGGATCTCGCGGATCTATTGGTCCTCGTCTGCCGATCCACCTCCTAGGAAAACAATTGTCCAGAAAATCTCGAACAGGGCGCGCATGTGCGGAGGTGCACCGTCTTGCTGAAACCATTATGGTGTCATCAGGAGTATCAGGGTCATTATCGTTAGGAAAAATTACTGCAAGCGCTGGAACAAGGTCATTTTGTAAAAACTTTAAATACCTTTCTCTTGTAAGGGTTCCTTCAAAGAAGAAAGGCCCTATTGTCAACTATTCCAGCCCACATATTTAATTTCTGTGGGTGTTGGGTATGTGTCTCTGCCATCCAATGAGGATTTTTCCGACTCCAATACCTGCAAGTTTGACGGTTCACTGTACCATTGAGACAAAACGTGGCCTCGTCTGAAAAAAGTATTTGCCGGTGTAAATCTCTATTTACTTGACATAAATCCATCATAATTTCACAAAAGTGTAAGCGGCGGTCGGGATCGTCTTCATGAGTTCCTGGACAAGTTGAATTTTGTAGGGATGATATTTTTCCTGCCTCAGGATACGTAGCTCTGTGGTCTGACTAATTTCATTGTTTAATGCAACCAATCGTGAAGTATTATGAGGATTATACTACAATACTTATCAAAATGTTCTGTTCACTGACGCTTGGACATCCAGGTTTTGGAATATCTACAACATTGCCAGTTTCTCTAAATTTAGATTCTATCTTACTGACTGTTGATTGGCTGATGTTTTTCATTAAATAAATCGCANGTTTCCGGATGAGGCAAATTGAGATAAGTTGCTATTTCTTTTGGCACATTCCTTATCTTGTGGACCCAACCACTTGGTTATCACATTTTTCCCTGAAATCACAAAATCTCAGAGTATGAGTTTTGGAATCGGGAATTCTTATAATACTAATAGAATGTTTGTCTTCTATATTATAGTTCGTTATTTTTAGTAGCTCATCTCTTCTCAAAGCTTCACAAACACCAATTATTAAAATGACCTGAAAAGTTGTCAAAATCTATTATCAGGTACTTCTTGTAAAAATCTCTCAATTTTCTCCTTCGTTAGAATTCTGGACTTTTTGGGACGGTATCCAACTGACACATTTCCTTAAGGTATCTCTAATGCGTTTTACACAGTCAATTTTTTAATTTAAAGTCCCGAAAATGTTTATTGCAAAAAAATTATTGTTAAAATGAAAATTTTGAAAAACGGTTTTAGGGTGTGATTGTGGGTAATAACGACTTTTGATTAAAATATACGAACTCAAATTCCATGATCAAGTGGAAATTGGGGGTCCACTTGACGTGATTTGACTTATTTCCAAACGCCTCGTATAACAAATCGACCCTTGCGTTATCGCGTACTTTTCATCCCATATTTACGATCGAGATAAAAATAACGATTTGGATCATATTCGGGCCGTCTTCGTTACTCCAGTAAGTTTCTCGCAAACTCCGAACACATAAAACTGCTGTTCTACGGAAAATGTTCGTCCTCTGCAACATATCGCATTATTTTCCTGCTTTTAAACTTCTTCGTTTTTTTTTCTGAAATAAGTTCGGGAAGTTTGCCTAAACCGATTTCGGTGTACGGAGTCGACTTATCACGAGTATGCGAGCTAGGACGCTGCTCTACAACGCCCTGGAGATGCACTAAAGTGCCAGAAATGACATACACAGCATTGTTTCGCGGTCGGGAAATAGAATTAATGGTTCCGCTTGATTTAGGGGCCTCGCTGAAAAGTGGAGAGATAAAAACACCACATTTTCTTTTAATAATAGCGGTTAGAACTGTTTAAAACTGTTGCAGGTATGATCAGGTTCCATACTGTTTTTATTTATTTCATTAAATAACAAAAAATCAATGAAGACGATGGATGTCATCGCTTTAATAACTTCAATGATCGGCGTGGCAAGTGGCTAAAAGTCGTGCTTAATATACCAAGCCAACTGTTGTTGGATATTTTTTAACTTTATTTGACAGGATTTAAAAAAAAATTGAATTTATTTGAGTTAGATTACCTTTAAAGTAGAATAGAAGAAGGTGATGAAGATGGTCCTATAACCAAAGATAGCCAACCTAATTATAAATTATGACGTGATTAAATCACTTTTTAATAATTTGGGATGATCGTGGTATTTTGTATAAAAATTACTTAGATTATATTCTGAATAATGTAAAGTCAATTCGAAACTTATTTTGGAAGTATATTAAATCTATACGTAAAACAATGGCTATGAGATATATCAATGGTTTTAAACTACTTTTTTCTATCCACTGCGTACACTTGTAACGAAAAAGATTCGCTTAACATTAATATATTTTATTTAGCGACACTTACAACTAAAAAAATTTACAGTACGCGCCTAAAGTATGGAATAAATTCAGTAAAAACAATTTTTTTTGGGAAAAATCCTCGAATAGGTCGATTTTTAATTTAAAAAATACATGTTTTAGCATAAAAGGCGATGACGTCATCGACATTTTTTTAAATAGCAACCCCCTATTTTTTTCTTGATTCTGAAAGATCGTTTCATTGTCGATCCGACAGTATTAAAATGTTGCCATCTTACATAGGAAAGTTTTCGAGTAAATTACGATTGAATGTTAGAAAACGTAAATTTTATTCATTAAAAAAATAACAATTCCTATGTCAAGCAAATACAATCCATTAAGTTTTCTACCTAAATTAAGTGTTCGAATTACCACCCACCGACTTCTTGACAACACGCAAGTCTGTGTAGAAATTCTTGCTGCANTGCTTATAATCTTTATTAATGGCATTGTGGTTGATCTGAATGACGATAACAAATATTATTGGCGAATGAAACATACAAATGTTTGTTTGAAAATTCAGAATAACTTTGTTACATCGCATTATTCTAATGTTCTAATCAAAATTTTAGTTTAATGTCTGCGTAAGCAACTCATTTATTTACTTTGTATTGTTGTATTTTCATCTTTGCGATATTTTAAACTCAGCATTTTTTGCGTTGTTTTTCTCACACTTTACCGTTAAATACTTTTCAAATATCGAAAAAAAATATATTAAAAAATTTGAAAAAATCAATTTTGAAAAAAAAATTTCAAATTTTTTTTGCTTTATACTTTTTACAATTTGACATTAAATAATAAATACTCAGAAAATTATACTGAATTTCTGTTTAGTTTTGTTGTGATTTTTTTCTTCGCAGGACGTATTTCATCGCGTTATAAGTCATTGCATTAATTTAAGTTGATACCCTCAAGTGAATCTTCATTAATTTTTTACACACATCGCTATACAATAATTTATTGATCCATTTTTTCGAAAGTTCTCAAGCCTTTAAAAAACAGTTTCTTCAAAACTACCAATTTTTTTCATTAAAATTTTCATTCTTAAATTTTATTAACAATTTTTTTTTCGACATTTATTAAGTAAGTATTCAATGTGAAATTGTGAAGTAAATTACGTAAAATTCTTTTAAAAATTTGATTTTATTTCAAAATTGACTTTATTTTCAAAAATTTGAATTTTTTTTTCTATATTTGATACGCGAAATTGTGAGAAAAATTCTGGCATTGATTAAGCCAGAAAAAAATTTTCTGAGCTCATGGTCAGTTTTGAAAAAATAAAAAAATTGTAAAATTTTTGCCTTGCATTATTTATTTTGATTGCGCCGAGAGTAATGCTTAAAAAACGCTTTCTTTTCTCGATACGACCATTATTTACAAAATTATAGCCTTTCAAAATTCACTAAAAAAAATTTGGTTTAATTTTTTGCTAAGTGTATTACATACAATAACAACTAAGTACAAATTCAATCCGGAGGTACTTGTTAAATGCATACATAGTATCAGGCGTAGCCACCTTGACCTCCTGACTTGAATTCCCTCGATTTTTAGCCTTAGAAAAATAAATAATGATAAATCACAAATAATAGTAATTTGACGATTTAAAAATTTCCAGAAAATAGCGAATATTTGTCAACCATTCTGTACAGACAGTTATAGACATGCAGGGTTAAATTTAACAGAGTATATACCATTAGAGTCCCATGAATGCGTCTGTATCGACGAGAATAAAGGGAGAATAACATCCTAGGATTATTTCATTCACCGCGGATATTTCTACAATTTAGAGAATATCCCACATCTGATATCGTAAAAGAAATTGTTTCACGGCGAAGCGCCGGGGCGCAGCTGGGGCAGCCTTGGAAATTCAGCACTAAAATTAAGTAAAAGTATAGCGGAACGACGTTACAAAGTATGTATCCATTATGGAAATGTGGAGGAGTCCACAATGTTTCAGCCGTAAAAGTATGAATAGTGACAAGCCCTTGCGCCAAAGTGTGACAACTGGTGCGGTGCCAGCCGTTCTCACGTAGTTCCTGAATTAATAGTGAACTTGAAATATTTAAATTCTACGTTACTGCTCCCATGGAACCCATTCGGTCTGCATTATTCTACAGGGGTTACGGTGTAGGGGAAATTTAGATTATGACAGATGCTTTTTCAGGCTACAATTCACGGCGATCAAAACACGGACACTGAAGCGCGGATCATATACAGCATGATATTTTTTCTATGAACGTGAAGAGACAGCTTTAATAGTTATTTATTGTATGAGTGTATTAAGGAGATATATCGGGGTCCGAGGGAAGTGAGGAGCGCAGGGGGGGTCCTATGCTTTTCTTATGGGACTAAAGTCTGCTGCCAATTTGAAAAAATTAAAGTCTATTGAAATTATTTGCGATAAACATTATCTATATATTGCAAAGAAATCTACTCATATGCGCATAGCATACATATTGACTAATTAACAATATAAAAATATCATATTTTAAATTATATTTAATGAAAGCATAAAGACTATGTAGATGTGGCAACAGCGCTAATAATTGACTAGCGGCTGTACATACTGCGAACCTACAGACCTCGGACATCGGAGATATTGCGCGACAAATTTGGGTAAAGATGCGTACGCGTTCAAAAATGTATTGTGTGTAAACTATATACAATATAATTATTATATATAGCAAATATATCGTATTATCCTCGCGAAGATTTGTATCTTTTATTTAAAATCCGTAAATCATGTGAACTGGTAAAACAACGAGAATTATGTTAATTTAGTTCTAAAGAAATGAAATGACACTCGCGCCCATCTCTCGTCCAAGTCGAAGAAAATGTTGGATGCAATTTTGAAGGTTCTGTGATAGAAATTACATTATTACTCACTGTTCGTGTTTTTAATCTCTATTTTAGTAATGTTACAAAAGTTTTGCAACTATAACTAATTTTTTGGATATAAAGTTTGCTGAGAAATATTTATGTTCCTTTGTTATTCCGCGTTTTTCTCAAGTATTACTAATTATATTAATCAAGTATAGAAAACTTTATGTAACCCTAAATATTGCTGGGTAATGATTACGATGTTTTTATAAACCATTAAATACATTAAAAGGATTTATCAACTGTATTTTTTATTCCAATAAATATAGCTGTTCCTTGCAAGAAGAGACATCCATAATTCCAAATTCATCACAAACTTCGGCAGATGTTATGCGTTCCGAAAATGATGGCAACAATGCTGCAAGGGTTGTTATTAATGGAAAGGAAGTTAAATGTGATAAAACAAAAAACGAAATGTCTATTACTATAAAATGTAAATGTTAATGTTAATAATAATGTTAAATAAATTAAATTTGATTTATTATAGGTTTATTATTCTTTCATTATTTTACTAGTGAAATAAAGCTACTTTATTCCACTAGTGGATAAAGTTTCACTTTAGACGGTTCATAGTGTGGATAAACGTCCGATTGTGGATAAAAATTATTTTTTCGAAAACAGCCATAAAATATTGACATTTTAATTATGTTTCCCAAGTGTCAAATAGATATTTCAGTTAACTGAAACGAAAAGGACTTTTTTGTTTCAGGATAAAAAGTTTTTTCATATAACTTTTATTTATTAATTTAATTGGGTATTATTTGTGCAGTATTACTTAAATTTTAATATTTTTCTTAAGTAAATGGCATTCGTAGAAAAACTATTGCACCTGCAAACAAAATGTTTCTAACGGTTGCCAATTGCAGTAAAATGAATTCTTTCGATAAAAGCTTTACAAGAATTCAACTGGAATCTTATTTAAAGCCATTCATTTCATCTTTCAACTGCGACAAAACTGGAATCTAGAATGAATTGTACAGGATTGGAATTGCTTTAGAAATCAGTCATTTGGGATTTTATCAGTTTATTGTAACTATTTATTTATTTATCTAAGAGCATGGTAATACAACACAGTGCTAACAAACATTAAAATTACAAAATAAAAGATACATTGAAAAATAATTGCCAAGAACGGCAAAATCTAAAACTAAATTAAGGCTAAACCTTAACTAAAAAAGTTAGTACTACTAGTTATTTATTTAACTAGCCGAGTTTATTAAAGCAGCCAAGGCATTAAATCTACATTACTACCAAGTTTAGCGCATAATTTTTTCGCCGATCAATTTTTATAGTAATAAATAGTGTAGTTTATTACCAGAAAAATCGAAGATATATTATACATACCGTGCTTTGAGCAAATATCTGCAGAACAACTAATGAATACACAATAAACTTGGCTACTTAAACAATTATAAGTAGTACATGTATAAAAAATGTTCGATCTGTCCAGAAACCGCCAATGCATTGACCTTTCTCCAGATTCCCAATCCACGGTAGTAAAAAGGCTGTATTCCCTCCCACTTTCAACAGTTAATGTCGCATGTATCTCGTCCGACATTTCTCACCAGGGGAAAGAGACAAAACATAATCCTGATTGCGATAACATCGCATGTTTCTTGTGGGCTGACAGAGTAAAAACTAAAGATAACGGCTAGGCATTTGTTTTGCATAAGAGGCCTGTCATTAGCTCCATTCCACTGAAACGGGGGCCATATTTAAAGGATAATTTACCGCAACGGCCTGCGTGAGCCTTTCTCGAGATGCGCCGCGAAACGCCCCAAGATTGTGGGAGAAATCTAATAAAAGGTATTCGTAAATATAAAAAACGTTTAAAGGTTAAATATAAGACCATGTTCCGAGCTGATTTCAATTTTTCGCTCATTTTTCCAATCAAAACCGGCCAAAGTAGAGGCCTATGTCTGAGGGGACCCAAATATCCTCCACAGCGTAACGGGGAAAATAAATAATAAATTTTCGCCTATGTTTTGAAAATTTTCGCGGAAGTTCTTTACAAAACTCCCAGTCGCCTGCAAATAGTAGAGTCGCAGCAGACAGCACCACCGGATACCTATGCTGTCGGCAGAGCAGCCGCCGACGATGCGTTGCAGAAATAGAAAATTCACCTCACTTTCTAATTTCTGAAAATAAAAACTTCTCCGAAAAATACGAAATTTAAACTGGGGAAACTTCCAAACCTAAGGCGAATCTCTGTTCAGGACCTCTGCGGACCCATCAAGGAATGCGATGGAACGTCGACCTTGGTACCTTGCAGTTTAGTAATCGAACGAAAATTAATCTTAAGCTTCGTAACAAACAGAACAACACTTCTATTAAACGTAACTAGCATAACATCTTGTGTCTCGCTAGGATTACGACTTACTTTCCTATTGTTTAATGATTCCGGACTTTAGAAATAGAATTTAAAAGAATATTCTCATCATCCACCTATCATTTCTCGACAACTTCAGTCAGTGTCTATTATCTGATCCAATTTAAAACAAAGTCCATTACTTTGACTCTAGTAACATGGTTATTAGCCAACTGTTGACTCTGGAGACCGGCTTTCGTGCCCATGTGTTGCACAATAGTCTGAATTATTTATATCCAGGAAAGGACAGCTTTTATGTACACAAAGACAGTACGTGGTTGTAATTGTTCTACTTCATACATTGGACAATGGAGATATAATTATTATTGTAATTTAAGTAGTTTTGTGGGTATACCAATTTCAAATGCTTATTTTTCTGGGGTAATTATATATTTCGATAATAATGCAGAGAAATGCTTCAGATATATTCTAGACAAAGGAAAAATAAACAGCTCTTTCCGTAGGTTGAATATTAATTCGATCCATCATGCCGGTTTTACTGATTTTCCCATGCATATTATTCCGGAAAGCCAAACGATTTAAAAGCATAAGTAGGTTTTCCTGTTAACATCCAATTAATATATTCGTCTTGTTTTCGTTTATACTCCAGTTCCAAAATACATCCATTCACATAAGCTTGGAAGTGAACTAATAAATTAATTCGCGAGTTTCTCTCTTTAACGTCTACATCAAGTATACCTTTTTTCTTTAAAAAGAGTTTTTATATCATAGCATCAAATGCAAATAGCCATAAAGTTGCAATTTAAAAAGTTTGAGCACAATTTTGTAATTTTCTATGACGTCACTGATGTAATTAGAATACCATGTCGTAATTTGGTGGATTTGCATAAATTTTATAATAATCCTCACATATTTGATTTAGTTTGAAAGTTATTGAAAATCCTGTTTTTTTTTCCATGATTCTGCGAGCTATGTTCTTCTTGATTCTGTTTTCTTCTGTAACTATTACTTTTTTCTGTTTGATTTGTGGACGCTGTTTGATATCCCTCGAGTCCTCTTTACTATTTTTTATCTCGCCTGCCCTTTTCAAGTGCTGCAATAGACGTTGCGTTCTATTTATTTCTTTCAAATTGGCCTTTAACATCCCCCTAATCCGTTATTAACAACAACAATTTTATTAGAATAACCAAAATATGAAAATAATAAAAAGTCTACTTGTACGCTTATGACGCGCACTGACACGCCACAGCAGGAAACTGACGCAGTTGTCACGTGGCTGGTTTTCGTTTATGAAGGTTCTGTAGCAATAGAACTTTCCGATGTCTGCTTTAATATACAGGGTGATTCAGAACTTATCCAAAAAAAATTCTGGATGTACAGGAGACCCTTACAAATACAATTTTGTAAAGAAAAAATCAAAAAGAGCAGTTCGAATATGATTTAAAAATACACTTCTGCACGGCACTGGAAACTGGTCCACTGTAAAACCTGACCTCGCACAATGCGACCGGCATGGCGGTGTGATAAAAACGGACAAAAACTTTCGCAAGGAATGAAATATGTAAATAGAATTTTATCGCACCTATTTTATATCGGCAAATTCAACTGCTTTTGCCTTTATTAATTAATTGTTATATATGATATATGTAAATACTTTTGAGTAACCTGGTATATATGTTGTACTATTTCTGTCAGAGCGATTGCTTTTTGCTCTTTTTGTTTATAAAGAGCTGATAAAAAATCTCGATGTACGGCTTTAGACAGACATTCCTTTGTATAAAATTAGCAAATAAACATTTAAAAATAAATTTAAAAACAATTTATTACATTAATAAAATTAATTTCTGTTTTTAAATAATAGAATCATTTGAAATACCCGATGTTACAACAATTGTTCAAAATTTTATCCACCAATATGTAAACACATTTGGGTCCGTTGTACTCAGTTTCTACGAACTTACACAAAATGTTGTCTTATTTCACCATAGCACAAATGCTTCACCATAAATTAAAACGATATCCATCAACTCCAAGTACACGCAAACCATTTTTGATACAAACTACCCATTTTTGACACTAACTACTAAAAACCTGTTGTAAACACCACAGATAGCAAGTAAATATCGCAACGACGATTGCAAAATCCGAATTCAGTATTCGGAGTCGCTGAGGCCACGTGGCGAATGACGCTAGAGACTACAGTTGTCCAGCTATGTAGTGGTTGAATGTACTATAACTTCAATATTTTTTTTCTCGGAAACTATAAAGATTTTACAACATTTTTTCATGCTGCATCTATTCCCAAATTTTTTTGGATAAGTTGTGAATCACCCTGTACATAAGGGTTATGTCCGTGAGAAATCGCGTGTTAGAATTGGATTTTCATTACGGAAAATTTGCAATTCACCACAACAAATGCGGAGATGGCATCACGACGTTATTTAAAACTGAATAAACACGCTGATCAACGCCCACTAAGAACGGACACCAGTAATTATCGAAATAGCAGTCCTCCAGGACGTCGATATTCGACTTAGCAGCGTTGTTGTATAGACCCACGCGCTTATTTGGTTAGTAATATTCAAATTTATTCTATTTTTGCTCTAAGTAGAATAATTACACTAGATAGGGTTGGTAGCTGTAGGTAAATACCTCCATTTTATTGGCTTGTTTGTAATAATTACGTTTTGTGAGTATTTAGCAATTTGCAACGTTTAATGTTTTAGATTTAAAGAATGTTTATTGCCCTTCCATCTAAATGGTAATTAACTGTACAAGAAAGTTAAAAAAATTAAACAGTTGGTAATTATCATTGCTCATAACTAAGGCTGTCAAAAATGAGCAGCGAGACATAGACGTACGCATTATTTATTAAAAAGCAACAAATTAAATTGTCTACAATACACGATTACGCAACATTCGCACAATAACAAAGCATGTTTCGGTTGACTCGCTTGGCACTGTATTGAATTGCGATTCTCTCTGACAGTCCTACTCATAACCATTAGATATACGTATGTAGGACTAGCTTGGAAGCTGGCAAAAATCTGCTTTAATTCTTATGAAAATTTTGACGATCAAGACAATGGCATCTCAAGTGACTTCGTATAAAATTTCATCTAACTATACCATCATATCTAACCAACAGATTACAGTGTGTTGAAGTTAATGGGTTTCTGTCAAACGTCACCATGATATCCTCAGGAATACCTCATGGATCGCACCTAGGACCTCTAATGTTTATATTCATTTTAATAAAATTGTTCATTAGTGACAAAGACTAAATCCATATTGGATAAAAAAAATTATTTTTCGTATTTCTGTGTGCGTTTTTAAATAAAAAAATTGCTGTTGCAGTAAAATATAACCAAATAAGAGTTCGGCATCGCCCCGAATGTAACCTTGCCTTTGCTGGCCGATTCCACAATAATTTAAATTGTTGATTGAGGACGTGATGCGTTTGCAACTTCCTCCGGAACGCTCAATCCTCAAATGACTCAATTAAACCACCCTCGCCTCCCTCTCGCCAAGAACAAAACTCCTAACGACCCCCCGAAGACACTTTCCCGAGCTCGGGGGCCCCGCCACGTTTCCACTCGCGTTTTCACGGAAAACCTCGCTCTCTTTGTAACCCCGCTTTTTGCGAATGGCCGTAAACATGCAAGAATGCAATACTGCCGTCTGGGAATATTACAATGTTAGCTAAGAGTGTGTTTTCTGTGTTTAAAATGTAGTTACACATCGGCAGCGAATCAGACGAATTTAAAATCGATTTAGATCGAAAGATTTCACAAAAGTCGACCATCAAATTTCATATTTTGTTAAACTTTCTCGCACTGTTGTTTTTTAGTAAGAAAATTATGGCCAAATGCAAAAACATAACGATATAATCTCAAAGCAAGAAGTTTTAATCGCTGAAGTTACAAATAACAATGATATACGGGGTGTCCGTTAAAGAATGGACTAAACTTTACCACTAGATTCTACGACGAAAATTAATAGGGAAAGATTTTCAGGTATATCTCGGAGATACGTTAAGGGATTTTTTTCTAATTTGATATAAGGAGTTTTAACGGGGACCTACATCATTGGCTGCGATTTTACGTCAAGACAAAAAACCAGTGGCGTGCGGACTATATTTTCGAGATCCTTTTCTAAAAAATAATTACGCCACTGCGTAAAGCGGAAATAAATAACATTTATCAAATTTTCATTGATTTTTTAGATTTGATGAATATCGCTAAGAGGCGCCGTTTTTGAAAAAACTGCGTTCAAAGTAGGCAAGGAAGTGCAATTCATGGGACAAACTGTATTTCTTTTAATCACTCCGTGTCTTGGTTACAACGAAAATTCCTTGAATTTGAAGGCGCTTTCCTTGAAACCATTGTAATCAAACCTGATGGTGGAGAAATGCAAAGACTCCATTCGAATTGTATATAAATTGGTGGAATCAGACGCAAAGCTACTAATGAACCATTAGATAGCACAAAGGGTCTTGTATAAATAACAAGGCACTTGGGGAAGTAATATCTACAGCGAATAAGCCTCAAGTAATTGCCAAAGTAATCGAGCGAAGAAGCCACATCTTGACCATTTGTGATAACAAATTAGCGGTAGAGAGGAATATATATTTCTGCTAGTAAAAATATTTCTATTAGCTTTTTCCAGGGCTTAACAACGCGAAATTAATTGGATATTGAGTTTACTGTAACATTTAATTGTATTTGATGAAAAATTTTGAGCTCAGCCGAATTTTAAAAAACCGTTTTATGATAAAACAATTTTGCAGGCGTTATAATACAAATTTGAAAATAAATTATAATTCTGTAGGTAAATGAAGTATTTTCAAGGTTTTAAAATCAATTTGTAGAATACTATTAATTTTAGAAATTAAGGAACTGTCAATTAGTTGAAATAAATTTCAAGATAAATTATTTGGAGATTTTTAGAAAATATCTTCAATTTGGTAATTTGAGGTTCAGAGCTGAATAAAATAAAAATCGTTATATTTAAAGAAATTTCTGAAGCTGTGGCAACATTGTATAATTATCAAATTTGAACATCAATTACCAAAATTATAATTTTACAGTTAATTGACATTATTTCCGACAATCTAACAGTAGTTTGTAGCTAATATTACATATAGGATTTAAATAATTAGGTAACAGTGAATCAGTTAAAATTAATTTATCTGTAAATTATAAGAAAATATTTGCAATATGTAAATTCGAGGTTTACAGTTAAATTTAAAAAATTATTATATTTCAAGAAATTTCTCCAGCCTTGGCAACACTGTATAGCTTGGTTTGCAGGCGTTCGTGATAATTGTTCAACCAACAAATTGTATAATTATTAAATTTGAGAATAAATTACATTACTTTTAATTATATTTTAAGATTAGTTTGTGATTAATATTACATTTTTATTTAAAATATTAAAGAACATATCAGCCTGTTGAAATAAATTTAAGAGTAGATTAGAAAATATTGAGAAATATTTATAATGAAATAAGAGACTTTGTTACATCACAAAAATTAGTCTAACGAATAGTTATTTACACCATAAAGGGGGTAAGTATTATTTATCAGTCGAGGACGATTTTGCGCCCGAGCGGAGCTCGGCAATAGAGTCCGAGACTGGTAAATTATACTTAACTACTGCGTGGTGTATAACATTTTATCTTCACAGTTCTTTATGGTTTATGAAATAAAGTTTAGGTTTTATTTTTTAACATTTCTTAATCAATTCATTTTGACATTATTCGAAATCTTGCAGTCGCCTTGGTCGTTTGGATTTTGTCGTTTCTAAGGTGTTTATAAACAAAGCTACATAAAAGTTGCAATTTTGCTGGTTTTGAATTATTATTTCTAAATGAGTGATATTTTTTATATAATTTTTTGCATACAATTTTTGAGAAATATTTTCTCAAAAGTAACCAACGAAGTAGACCTTGTCCTAGAGCCGGCCCTGGAACGACGCCGTGGCATCCGACCTCCGATAATTAGCATCGCAGCACAAAGCGCACTGAATTATTTACATCATACGCCAATCAAATGCTAAATAAACAGCGCACCCTTCAAATCACTGACTACGCAGCGGTGTATATTAGTTCGAGATTACGCTGCAGTTGTCACATTGTCCCAATTACAAGCTTGAGTGGTCCGTGATACGCCTGGATGTTGGCAGACACGGTCTCGCTAGAAACTAGCACGCGTTCTGCCTGATGAGAGTGTCGAGGAGACAATGAATTGAATAAAATATATATTTGCAGAAGAAGAGGTAATAGGAGGGAGAAGTTGTAAGACATTAATTAGTTCAGCCCGAGACGACGGCTGAATTTTGCACTCATGATAATTGAATACCGCAGGGTAATACCTGCTTCCAAAGGAACGCTCTTCTTCCAGCAAATCAGTGGCGGAACTTTAAAGTTTAGGCCTCGCAGTAAAATTCAATTCGGGCCCCTTCCAAAACCTCCAGTTTAATTGAATATTCACATACACTTTGCTTTTTAGGTAACCCCACAAAAAAAAATAGTGGGGTTAAATTAGGGGAGCGTGGTGGCCATTCAAGCGGTCCTTTTCTGTCTATCCATCGATTTGGAAAAACTTCATTAAGGTAATTTCATACATCGTGGCGAAAATGTAGAGGGGCACCATCTTGTTGGAACCAGACATCACTAGCGGACATATCGTGCTCATTAGGGTTAGGAAAACTTAATTCCAGGGCTGGAATCACCTGAAAACGCAAAAAATCCAAAAAAATGTGGCCTGTGAAATTGCCCTCAAAGAGAGAAGGTCCCAATATACGATTTCCTACCATTTCAGCCCAAACATTCACTTTTTCCGGCCGTTGTGTATGTTTCTCTTGCATCCAATGCGGATTTTCTGGGCTCCAAAACCTAGTATTTTGCCTATTCACTGTTCCGTTTAAGCAAAATGTTGCTTCGTCAATGAAAATTATGCGATTTTTTAAGTTGGGTTGTCTTTCACAAAAATTTATAATTTCCTCGCAAAACTGTATTCTCCTGTCTGTCATCTGCCCATAGTTCTTGTAAGACGTTAACTTTGTAAGGATTCCAATTTCGAGACTTCAGAGTTCTGTGAACTGAGGACTCCGACAAGTTGAAGTTGGATGAGAGGATTTTCAGTAACGGCGAGCATCACATTTTCACGGTCAATTTCGCTTACCGTTCTTCGTCTTCCTGATCCAGGTAAATCTTTTATACTTACTTCCGGTTTCTTCAAACATTTTGGATACTTTACTTATTGTAGCTCGACTAACTCACATACCTCCTGTTGACTACGGATTTTATCTCCGCATCCAATCATAATTAAAATTTCAATTCTTTATTTTTCGCTTAAACGAGCAACCATTTTTCAAAATAATTTAACAACGAATTTTTGAGAAAAAAAAGGTTTAAAGTAAATAGAAAAAGATTAACAAAGAGTAGGTACATTTTTTAAAGTACAGAAAATACTACCATTGTTTGAAATAGTCGTCAGTACGAGATAAAACACAATTTTTTACATTTTTTAACTATCATAAAAAAGTAGGAATAACCTTATATCGCTGAATTCGTCTTTAGAAGGGCTATCTATTTATACTACAAAATATAGAGCCTTCATTAAAAAAAATATCGGTAATGTTATAGGTCTGTCAAAAATGTCTCAAAAAATAGAAAATATTGCAGAAAAGTGACAATTTCTATTTACTAATTGTCATGTTTCAGCGATTTTTTTATATCTGAACTGGAAAAAAATATAAATTTGTCCCATCATTTTGGGACACAGTATATTTAAATCAGATTATCACCCACTTAATATTACATATTAATGTACGAGGGTACATTAATACCATTTGAGCAAATTCTTGATCTGAATAAGGTATTTTGAAACAAGGTAAATCAATCTACAGTGGATTAGAACAAGCAAGACACGTAAATCAGTTCACTCCACGCAAATAACCATACTGAACTTAATCTAGTTGCTGCATTATTGATTAAATGGAGTCGATGCAGTGTCGGATTAAGTTTCACGTAATAATTATTTGGATCATAGGTTGCTTAATGAAAATTGTTTATTTCCACGTCCTATGTTACGTGTTTGTTTCAGAAGCACCCTGCTTACAGATACGCCATTTTGATACAAGGCGTCATGAAAGTGGTGTTAGTAAGTACAAAAATAAATGAGTTTTGAAAAGTGGCCTTTGCTAAACATTTTTACTTACTTTTTTTAAACTTTTTTTAAAGATGATAAAACGCGTTTGTTGTGTTTGAAAACTATGTTTGTACTATTGTGATATTGATAAGGCAAACTGTGTTAAATAATGCAAATTATATTAGATTAAGTTGGCTGTTGGCTTTACTTAGTTATTATAAAATGGCATATATGTGGAACAAGAATGAACTTGTTTATATGGTGTTAATTACAGTGAATGTCAGCAAAACGCCGTACAAGCATCGCGACTATCTACAAAAAGTTTTTCGATGAATATTTTTTTGTAGTAGTGACTGGACAGAATGTTTTTTTTTTATAATTTCCAATTTTCTATTATTTCATTTATATGTCATTTCACAATAAATATACGTACATCGAAGGGAAAGCTACACTATTGACGCCAGTAAACTTGATTTTGTTGGATTATATCTGTAAATGAACCCAAATAAATGAAATTCTAAATCGTTTACGTTGTAAATAGATTGAAAATTAAGTCGTACGTCGATAAAAACTTTTTTAAAGCTCTACGTCAAACACAATTTATGTTTTGTTACACAATTATCGCAAAATGGAATTTATCTATTCAATTAAAATCCCAATTATGATATAAACATTTTAAAGCTTTTATTTTGTAATTTGTTTTTAATTTAGTAAAATATTCAACTGTAGCCTGCAAAAATCAACAATTTGCGATATTACTGTGTATAAAATAACATTAAATTTGTTACATATTATAAAATACAAAATAAAATAATATTTTTCATATATTTTTTAATTAAATATGAAAGTTGCGCAAGTACGTTCAAAGGTAAACGAAACCATGGCACACTTTGAAAAAGGAGAACCTGTTGAAATGTCATATCAATATTAATGTTTGCAAGTTTATGTTGAAAATCTTAATTGAAAGCAATTAATGTGTGTACTTTCATCAAAGGTTGCGAAATTTGAAAAATATGTGCAGTTTATCCCCAGCGTCATATCCAAATCCGCTGATTACCAGCTTTCAAGGTCCTGTGGGACTCCGACTATAATAAATTTTCAAATTGGATCGAACTTCCGGGCGAAATCGCAAATTAAGTTTTACGCCCTCTTTTGAGCTGCCAAAGAAACGAAGGGGCACATTATTTCGCGTTACCTAATCCAATAAAAATACTTAATAATCCCAAAAGGCGTAAATTGAAGAATTCCCTCAGCAGAGGTCCAAGTTTCCATACAGGTTGTTTTAAATTAAATAACACACTATTCTCCCTTCGATTTACTTTATCTCGTTCTGTTTCGTTTACATCTTATTTCTGAGTAGTGATAAGCATTTAACTATACAGGGCTGGAAAATCCACATGGTCCATCCGTGCGATAGACAAGGATGGCTATAGTGAAGACGTTTCATAATCTGAATAGTCAGCGCCCGTTTCGGGTTAGAAGTGGGACTGACTATTCAGATTATGAAACGTCTTCAATGTAACCATCCTTGTCTATCGCACGGTTTTCTATGACTTACTTTATCGCTCTCACGTAACGGCCGATGTACCAGGGGGACTTTCCGAACCTGTATATTCAACGGCATGACTCAGTGTCATATTTTAGAAAACTGCCATTTACATCTAATAAGAAAAGTACACCTGAATCGATTTTTCAATCAACGAATAAGTAAATAAATTCCAAACCTGGTTTGTGTCAGTTTTAACGAGTGGTATATTATACTGCAGAAGAACCCGTGCTGTCATTAACTGGAGAAATAAAGCTTATTACATTTTCTCTCTGTGCTGTATATACGCAAACTCGTGCATTTCCCCGAAAAAGCTCGCGGTTATCATTTCGTTCAGTGCCTGAGCACATACGTGAATTATACACACGGGATTTTAATCTAAATGTGGAGGGTGGAAGATTAAAATCGGAACTATGCCGGGTTATGTCTAATTTAGCTGTGGAAGTAATGAACGTTTGTATGATATGGCTATTTCGTTTCAATATTGTAGTTGAATATATCACCGTGAAAGTTTATTTATTTTTTTGTTTATTTCTGCAAATATTTTATAGTAAGAGATTAGAAAATAAAGTAGTAGTAACGTATAAGTTTTGTATACGGGGTGAGTCATAAAAGATTTAACCGAAACTTTTCGCCAAAATAAAATATTTGCTGTTGTTAAACTATCAAAGCAAGCCTACCTGATTTTAAGAATTCGATATTGTGCATCTTTAAAACACATTTAAATATTTTGATAATTTCATGCCAATTATAGTGGCTGCAATTTAATATAAACGATTTTTTCAGCCTATATTGTTTTAAGACCAGATAACTTTTGTAGAAAGGTATTATTCGATTAATTGCTTTTGTAAATCAACATTATTTTTGACTATATCGTTCAAAAAACATTACTTCCAATATTAGTCAGTGCCAAAATACTACACCAAAGTTAAGTTGTTCTAAGAAAACAGTATTGTTTTATTAATTCAACTCAACTTGATTATTCAATTCCCTGTATTTTTGTAAGGAGGCATTTTGGAACAAAGGTTTTTTTGAACTAATTACATACCCCTACAAAAAAAGTTCTGAATCGGAGATAAGAGTACATAGATCTCATGTATTTTTTTATTCCGAATCCGTAGCCCAGGTCATTTTTTAGAAAAATGCTAAAATATCCCCTAAAGTAGGATGAAATAGTGAGAATAAGGTAAAACTTTAAAATTAAACGCAGCAATCTGTAGTTGTAATTGAGCATTGGAAATAAATGTGTGCAAATTAAATCCACGCCTACTCCTACGAGGGGATGCAAAGCAATTTGAAAAACCAGAGACTTGTATTTTATATTACCAAATATATGCAAATGTAGGTTGATAGACAACATACCAAATGAAATATAATATAACTTAGCTCTCAATGGGTTGGAATGATCAAATTTATATTTTCAGCTTTAAAATCTTACTTATATTGTGCATCTTATACAGGGTGGCCAAATGAAAACGAAACAGAGCCATTTTCAGAACTGCGTCAAGATTGTAGAAAAACGCTCAGACCCGTCGATTTTAGATTAAAGGGGGACATTCTTTGCTAGTATTTTTGACTTCGCCACTGTCACCCCCAAGCAAGGGTAAGCATCACCCCAAAATATTTAAATGGCATTGAGGGTTGAGTAATATTTCTTTTGAAAGCTCTTACAATTCTCTTTACAACAGACTTTAAATTTTATAATTCCGCCCATAACTTATTAAGAATTTTGATTTTAAAGTTGAAACTTATGTACAAACAATTAGTAACGGTAAAAATGTCAGTCATTCGAGTTAAGTACGCCAATGGTATAAATTTAGTATTTCTTGCGTTACATTGGTTTTTGGCGATTTGTTATCACTTTCTTAAAAAAAAACACAATTGTGAAAAACAGAAATGAATGCTATACACACACAATGAACGTAAAATTAGTGGATTACAAATTATTTTCTAGTATTATTTGGAAGCGTTGGTTGGTAGTTTATTAATTGTGTTTTTGAAAATTAAACACTATGGTTTATTCCATTGCGGAAAGAGTAGATGTCATTTCGCTTTACTTTATGAACAATAAATGTGCGAATAGAACAGCTCAGCTATTTAATGGACAACATCAAGATCGACATGACAGGAGGAAGTATGTTCTAGAGTTGGTAAAAAAATTTTAAGGGACAGGGAACGTAGCCGATAAAAAACGAGAAATTGAAAAACCTATAGTTAATGAAGCTAGTGAAGCTGCAGTTTTAGGACAAGTTCATCTTGATCCTACATTAAGTACGAGGCAGCTGGTATCTGTGTCTAGGATCAGAGAATAAATTCCAGATTTACAAAATACATTTAGTCCAGAAACTTCATGAGGATGATTATGACCGCCATTTGCAATTTTGCGAAATAATGAGTGAGCGAGCAGGGAACGATCCACAGTTTCTTTTTAACATCTATTTTTCTGATGAATGCAGTTTTTTCTAGAACGGGACGGTAAATTGTCACAATTGCCGTTATTGGTCCGACTCAAACCCAAGAGCTTTTCACGAGGTGCATACACAGCAACCGGAAAAAATGTATGGGCTGGAATTTTCGGTGAGCGGCTCGTGGGTCCTTCTTTTCTACCTGGTAATTTGACTGGCAAAATGTATTTGCAATTACTGGAAGACGCTATTGACCCTGCCTTGACTGATATTATTGAAAATGTTCCGGAGTATGATGAAGATCATTTGATTTTTCAACAGGACGGTGCTCCTCCGCATTATGCGTTAATTATCCGTCAGTATTTGGACCAACGTTTTCTACGGAATTGGATTGGGAGAGGAGGCACCATTGAGTGGCCTCCACGATCACCGGATTTATCGCCCCTTGATTTCTTTTTGTGGGGATACCTAAAAAGTAAAATCTATAAAACAATCAGCGTCGCTGGAAGATTTGCGTCAAAGAATCGTCGAAGAATGCCGTCGAATTACTCCGGAAATGCTTCGGAATATGCGCAAACGTTTCGAACAAAATCTTTATTCTTGTATGGAAGCGGGCGGTCGTCAGTTTGAACAATTAAGCAACTAAGTAGTAAATAAGCAACTCAACATAATTTATATTTTAAAATGTAAATTTTTTTCAAAGTATTGGGCGAAATTATAAAATTTAGTCTGTTGTAAAGATAATTGTAAGAGCTTTCAAAGGAAATATTACTCAACCCCCAATGCCATTTAAATATTTTGGGGTGATGCTTACCCTTGCTTGGGGGTGAAAGTGGCGGAGTCAAAAATACCAGCAAAGAATGTCCCCCTTTAATCTAAAATCGACGGGTCTGAGCGTTTTTCTACAATCTTGACGCAGTTCCTGAAAATGGCTCTGTTTCGTTTTCATTTGACCACCCTGTACATATTTTATATGATATCACTCCCTGCTGGGATTGGTAAAAGTACCTACTCGTATTAGAAAGAGATATCACACTGCAAATCGAATTTATATATTTTTTTACTCATTTTTAGACATTTGCCTATTTTTACTCAAGTGACTCAATTTTTTATGGCTCATGCAACATCATTCGACAGATAATTTAATTTTATTTTTTTTCTCTTGAAATTTTTTGATACGACTAATATTAAACGAGATAGTTTGATTGTATTGACTATTTTAAAGTAAAAAAGACGAACGGCAAGTAAGGTACTATTAAATGTATTAATTCTTATTACTAATATCGACTTAATTATTAAATTAATAATATTAAATGACAATTTCAACACTGTATTAATAAAAAAAATACTAATTACTTAAATATTATTCTCAAAATTCCTGCCTCTTGCCTGAGGGCAAGCACGAAGTCTTCCAAAGGTAAAAATCACACAAATTAAGATCAGGAGAACGTGGTTCAAGTTATCTGTCCAATAATATACTGCAGGAGCCATCAAAATATGGAGTACAAAAAAATACAGGGCGAAACAAAGAGCGACTACCCCTACATAACCCCCATGCCGTCAATGCATTTTATTGATATTCACTTCTAAACATGGCTATTAGCATTGGTCGTGTGCCAAATTTGAAAAAAATATTTTCAGATATTTAGGAGAAATTTGTATATAAGTTCGTAGCTCGGCCGCTAGAGGGCGCAATATACATACCAAAACATACCCGTAAAGTTGACTATTTCTCAGAAATGTTTCCTATGCATGTATATTAAATAGTACAAATATGGATAGCCAGATTCATTGCCCAAAACTTTTGATATTGAGATTTTGTTCTATCTCTCTACAGAAAGGGGTGGGGGAAACCCCTAACGTCTGATCAAATAAATACATTTTTTTAAGGATTGGCTCATGAAAAGCCCATAGTGTTATACCTCGTTGGAAAGGTATTTACCTCATTATGGAAACATAGATGGCGTTATTTCAAAAGAATTCCGTTTTATGGATTTTTCTCGAAAATTTTAAATGCAATAAATGAATTTACCACAAAAAGTTGATAAATATAGTATAAGTTTGAAATTTTTAACGAAAGTGTTGTTTATTTATTGGCGCTATTTATCCAAGTTTAGATTGTTTCACGTTTTCTTAAAATAGCGAAATAGCAGGATAAAACTTTTTATAGGTTAGTTTGAAGAGCATTAAAATAGCTACATTTTGTCGCCAAAAAGGATTCGATATCTCTTTTTGTTATCAAGTTATTCGCAAATTAGTGAGCAAAAAATAAATAATAGCGCCCCCTAGAGGCCGAGCTACGAACTTGAAAACTATTTCCAGCGATTTCTCTTGGTCGATTTATTAATCAAAGTTATTTTCCCGAAGCTCTAGTCCCTATTATATTTCCTCTAATATCGTACCTCGCCGACCTTAGTGAGACACCCTATATAATTTTTTTATAATATGAGAAACTACCGCGGTTAATTATGGCAAAATAAATAAAGCGTCCTTCCCCCGTAATTAATCATGGTGTTTGCCGAGACCGCCTCATATTTTTGCGAGTTCAAAGCGATATTTTCAAAGCAAAACCGTTCTGTGGCCTCCTTACGCACACAAGGCCCCAACACCACTGAGGGTGATCAAACACCGGCTTATTACCCCCTAAATATTTAATATTTACACGTGCCTCGCGCCGGCAACCGCGGAGAGGGCGGCGGGGAAGCCCGCAATCATAAATTTCCCGCTCCCGATTCCGCACTAAATGAAAACCAAATATAATAAAACATTCCCGCTATAAAAGAAAGAAATGACGGTTCTTTATTCGTTCAGGAGCGTAAATCTCCCGGGTCCCGGTCTAATTCGACTTGATTGATTGCTGTATTTAATGAAAAAGGAGTCTAACCGACCATTAGGGCACCGTTAAGGGTTATGATTAAATGCGCAGCCTACCTTGACGGCAATATTAAATAAAAATGAGCAGTAATCCAACATTCAACGCGTTTTGACGGATGTCTGTGCGTACGTACGGTGATTTTCAATGTAGTTTGTTTATTTACTCAAATATTGTAATCTCCAGATTGATTATAATCTTTAACACAATTACAGTTTTCATGTAAGTCAATAAATGAGGGCAGAATAATAAAAAATAATACTACATTACATTTTTATACTCGGCCACAGATTATACGGGGTGTCTACGAGAATGAGTCGATTGAGCCGATATGTCTTTTGCAAATATTGCTGGTTTCAAAGATACAGGGTGTTCAATGTTTAAATTTTATTTTGAAATTTCTCAATAATTTTAAAAACTGTCAGAGTATGAACAAAAAAAATGGCACTATTATGATTTTTTACATGACAAGTAAGAATTTTTAACTAATTTTGGCGTTGCTTGTATAGGGCCTCAGTTATGCCCTATTTCTTTGATAAATAGGAGAATTTTTTTTTACCTTTAGAATTACGGACATTGTCTATTGAAAATATGGAAGAACGTCCTACGTTTCATAAAAAAGGTTACTCTTCGTTTTTGATACATCCCTTGGTTATCGAAATATTTGCATATACAGATTTCAATGCATTTCGTTTTTAAGCAACTTTTAATGCTTAAATCAAGCTAATGCGACTTAACAACAAGTGCATGAACCCAAATTAATTAAGATTTCTAAAAAATAACTTAAAGGGAAAGTAAAAATGCACTTAATCTATGGAGAAGCAAAGATTATACACTGAGAGATTTCCAAATAGACAACTACTGAATTCAAAAACATTTCAACGCATTGCTCATCGGTTACGGGAAACTGGTAGGTATGACATTTTTATTAGTTTATTTTGAATAATAATTTTAATTGTAAAACATGAAATATTATTTTAGGTAGTTTTATGCCAAATATGGGCTGACATGGTGGAGTCCACAGAAATAGTCGTTCAGTCGAAGTTGAAGAAGCTATTTTAGATTCTGTCTCTGAAGATTCTACAGTTAGTATTCGAAACGTAGCGCGAAAGTTTTATATTTCAACGTGTACCGTAAATAATATTCTTAAAGGACAACTTTTCCATTCATACCATATGCAAAGAGTTCAAGGTTTAAGCATAGATGACTATATTGTAACTGTAGAATTTTGCACATGGCTCTTAGAAAAGGTTAACCAAGCTCGTGATTTTACCACCTCAATACTTTCCGAACTGGAACTTATATTTTTTATTTTAGAAGCCCCTAACCTCAATTCTTAAATATCTAACCTCAAATTCGAGAAATCTGAGCTACAAAGTCAAGCGAAGAACATTTTCCAAACCAGAAAATGTGACTCCTTGAAAACTATTCTGGAGCTAATATTTTGTATTTCTGAAGCCTCAAACCTATACTATGTCCATAAAAACCTAACGTCAAACCCTTGAAACTTATTCATAAATCCACAAACAAAAATAAGTGGATATTTAGATAGATTTTAGGTTAGTTCCAAATTTATCTAAATTTTTTATTGAAATTTCTATATTTATTGAATTATCGTACACTTTAAGTGTCGTTAGACCCTGTGAAATCCATCTAGTTATTATTATTACTATAACAATCACACATTACACTAAAACATTATTAGAGTTTGAATCTCTATCACATGTTCATACATAATTCGATAAGATGTTGCATCAAAATTAAAACATTACTACAATTCTAATTTCATTAGGACAAATGAATTCTTAAAAATGCATATGAACAACCAAAACTCCAAATGAATGGTATACTTTAAAAAATTGCAGTAAATGTTCAAAAACCTTTCCGATTTGGCAAATGTTGAAAATGAAGATAAACATAATATGATCGGAATTTATTATACCTGTAAGTGTAAATGTGAAAGAGCTTGTCAGATGTATTTGTATGAATATCCTGAAAAAAAAAATAGATCGAAATTTGTTTGAATTTTGAGCATTCGAGAAACCTAGAAATAACTATGAGCACGGGATTTATTGTAAAGCGTGATGGTAATATTTTAAATAACGTGGATTTCACAGGGTCTAACGACACTTAGAGTGTGCGATAGTTCAAGAAACATAGAAATCTATATAAAAAATTTTGATAAATTTGGAACAAATACATTGAAGATGAATTTGTCCAGTCAAAACGTCTGAATCTGGTTCGGGCTGAGGCAGTACAGTATTGGGGGTCATGAAGGCTGCAAACAATGTAATCAAATTTCTTGGGTCGTATTTAAAAAAATGAAGTTGATGATGGTCCTGGAGAGGCGAAACGTAACATATAAAAATTGATTATGCCATTCGGTAGAGGACAAAATGTTGAAAGTGTTCTTCTTTTTTCATTATCACCTCAAACAAGACTGAAAAAAAAACAAAAACGGATTTCCAAAATTTCGTTTTTTTCAAATATTTCGAAAAGTAACCAATGTTAGCATTGATTTTTTAGAGGAGTAATGTTGGTCCCTTGATTACGCAACTTTGTCACCATTTAAGCTACTTCGTATCTCTTACCGTTTCCGTGATCCATGTAGTGAGAAGCGAATTTGTAACAGCCTGTATATTATTTACCGAAATTATTCGATAAACTGCATTTCACAATCTTTATTTATAGACTTAAGCCCGTTTACCGCGTCAATAGCAGTCTTTGAAAGAGCTGTTTTCCTGTGTTTTTAATTTTTTTTTGTTTCTTTCATTTTGTTGTTTTGTTTTCTTTCTTTTTGTTGTTTTGTTTTTTTTTGTTTCTCTTTGTTTTTTTCTACTTTTAATTCCTGTTCAATGTTACAAAAGTTTTTATTTTATTTTTAAAAACCGAATTATTGTCTTTCAGGATCATAAAATTAAGAGTATTTGGAGAAGAACTCGACTATTTATTTGATTAAAATAAGAAACCGGTTTAGTATTCTAGGGAACACGTACTACCTGAAAACTGGTCCTCACTTAAACCTACGCCTTGTATAACTTGTAGTATAACAACCCCGGGTTCGATCGAAAAAAAATAAACGTAGTTGTGGCCAGAAATATGTGATCGTCATGAGGAATACCTACGTTGTATAAATTTATTTCTAATTGACCGAAAGGCGCTGGCTACTAACTTTAAAGAGGGGAAGTATGGTTTAATTTTATAACAAAAGCAGAGTAAATACACCTAACTTTATTATTTTTGTACAACAGTCTTCAAATTAAACATGTGACAAATAGAAAGAACAACAAAAACATTAACAACCATTTAACATAAAATGAGAGTGCCAGGCTCACCTAGAGCTTCTGTGGGGAAAGAGCATGGCAGAGAAAGCCACGATCGTTGCTTTAACTACCCAAATATAAATACAAAACAACCACTAACCAAAGGCATAAATTAAGATCCTTTGCTAATGATAAATAACACCCCTTATTTAATGTCTCACTGAATGTCACCTCACTCGAATTAGACATACACCCTTCCAAGTAAAACTGAAGAGGTTTGGTGTTAGTTAGCCGGCAGGGCCGGAAGGTACTGGAGTCCCATACGGGAGGCAATCCAGCTATGAGTTGAGATTTCGGAAGATCTGTTTTAGCAATTCTTGTTTTGTATTTAATTATTTTTTTTACAGATTCATTCCTCACGGGCGAAAATGTTAGTAAATTCAACAGGGCTCTTATATGCGTATGACATAAAGTGACCACAAGAAATGCTTTATTATTTGTTTTTCGAACAACGTAATCATGACAAAACATGAATGTGAAACAAAGGAGTTGTTATTGCAATATCTGGGCAGTCACGACAATATATATATTTTAACATGTAATAAATAATGAGCAATCGTTAATAAAAATTGTAACAATTTTACCTAAGAAAAATGTATGCCCTTGAACATAAAGCAATGGAAGCTAAACGTACAGAGAAGAATTGTTATCATTTAATAAACCATCACAATCATAAGATTACATAGAACAATTAACAACAAAGTACTTAGAGAATAATTACCTGCTAATTAATACGGGTTAAGCACTTTGATTTTTCACTATTTTGCCTCACTGCCCGCCGATCGTCTTACTCCCTTCTCCACACTGTTCTCACTTCAACTATTTAAGCCTCCTTCTAGAATTCCCCACCTAAGCGATTGTTTTTGCACTTCCTTCTACCAACTGTCAATACTACGTTTTCAATATTGTATAACACCCATGTAACAGGTGACCTTGAAGTTGATGCGATAAGTATGGTTTTGCACAAACTTCAGTTATGGAAACCCCATTCTCCCCTACTTTCCTCAGGTGCGCCATTGTCCGCATTGCCCCCGCAGTGTCATTATCACTCCCCCGTTCCGGTCTCCGCCGTATGTGATTTTAAGCAATTAACCCGACTTGTAAAAACCTAATGGCGTCGACTCTTAATGAGAGGGAGTTTCGCAACGCGGCGCGAACTTGGCGCGACCGCGCGGGTGAAAAGTTAGCCCGGACGGGAAAGTTACGGCCCAAACTTAAAAGCTTAATCTCGGCCGCATCTGTATCACTTACCCGCGTGTGGTGCAGTATTCATTAGCGACGTTTCGGTTCGGTCGCACGGCCCGCCGCCCGTTTTAATTATCGTCCGGACGGGCCATTGAATAAGGCAATTAACGTCCTGCAGTTCTAACTAGCTGCTGAGTCCGGCCCGAGAACTACGCTGTTGATTTTCGTCGCGCCGACAATAATGAACGGCCAGCAGAAGCCAAATAACGCGGACAATAATGCAGAAATTACGGACGAACAACTCTGTTCTGTGCCGACAAACTTTTTGAATAGGGTTTTCGCTAAACTTTCCAATCGGAAACACGAAGCTGTCACCAATCAGTCTACGCAGGGCCAATNCAAATAACGCGGACAATAATGCAGAAATTACGGACGAACAACTCTGTTCTGTGCCGACAAACTTTTTGAATAGTGTTTTCGCCATAGACCTAGTAAACTATGGACTGGCCCTAGAAAGAGAGGTCAATCGCGCTGATGTGTGCAAGGCAGATGAAGCTAGTTGAGGCAAATACCGGTAAAACAAATGATGGTACACAGGTATACCGGTACAAAATGCCGTAAACAAACTTTGAAGTAAATGTCATGTATAGACATCATTGATTGATTTCTTAAATTTTTGTGTATATGAAAGATTCGTAAAAACTAAATATGGTGCAATCGTGTTCTGCGATAAATTGCGTAAAGAAACGTTTAAGTGGAGAAAAAATTAAATTTCATAGGCAGGAAAGAAATTATGATGGTACTAACATACTTAATTATTCTTTTCGCATCTTTCTGAAAATAATCACCAAGTAGAGTTGTCTCTGATGATAACTTATTAAATTATATTATTTCCCCAATCCTCAAAATAAAATGTCATTTTAACGTCAAAATTTTGCCGCTTTAAATGTGTTACTCTTCAAATTATTTTTTAACATCAAACCGAATAGATATAAAGAAAAAGTTTTAACTGAAATGTGCTTATAATGTGCTCCAGCAAAAATTCTCAAATAATATGTTGAACGAAGAAAGCATCGGCATAGTTTCAATTTATGCAGTTCTGCAAAATATGGAATATTAGAAACAACTACATCAGAAGAGCTTGCAGTAATTTTAACCGATCAAGTTTACGATACGAGGAAAATAAATGGCGAAATAATAAATAAGGCATTATAAAAACTATTTGGAATATTATAGCTAAAACAATTCAAATATTGTACTATAATTAGGACAGTAATATAATAAATTCTTTTACATACCTACACTGCTGGAAGAAATGGAAATTTGTTGTCTTTTAGTCTCTATATTATTTTTATAAAGTATTTGAATACGACCCAACAGAAAAAAAGGTGTAAGGAATCGAGTATAGCTAGCTGATTGGTTGAATTAAATGTAGCGCGTTGGAGACGAAATTCTGTGAACGAAGCTTAAGCCCTTACTAGCTCCATCTCTCTCGCACACGTCTGAGCGATTGCCGTTTATATAGGCAAAATGACAGTTGGGCGAGTCCAGTAGTTTATAAGGTCTATGGTTTTCGCTAAACTTTCCAATCGGAAACACGAAGCTGTCACCAATCAGTCTACGCAGGGCCAACCCAACCAAAGTCTCCAGTTATGTCCGAAGCTACCCAAATTACCCCTCACGAGAAGTAGAAGGCGCCGCGCGGAAATAATGAGGCCTTCTTCTTCTNGGTTTTCGCTAAACTTTCCAATCGGAAACACGAAGCTGTCACCAATCAGTCTACGCAGGGCCAACCCAACCAAAGTCTCCAGTTATGTCCGAAGCTACCCAAATTACCCCTCACGAGAAGTAGAAGACGCGGCGGGGAAATAATATGAGGCCTTCTTCTTCTTCGTCTTCTTCTTCTTCTTCTTCTTCTTCTTCTTCTTCTTCTTCTTCTTCTTCTTCTAGTGAGTGGTCCTAATAAGTCCTATAGCACTGCGGCCTGATTAGGCCTATTGTGCGTCCCACTTTTAGTCCTATTCAGCAAGTAAATTTGTCCTTTTTACAAAGTCCAAAAGCTTCCTTACTGACACTTCTCTTAGTTCCTTGGGTTCCAAGGAGTGCCATTCTGCTACGTGCAAATCCCGGGCACTCGCCCAGGATATGCAGAGAAGTTTCATCCGCCGATTCACATCCTCGGCAGACCGGACTGTCTATAAGCTTTAGCTTATGTAGATGTTTCCTAAAGTGACAAGTGTCCCGTTATGAGTCCTGTCACTCTCCTGAGCCGGATTCTGTTGAAGCTCAATAAATCAATCGCTCTTTCCTTCGTAGGATACTCCATGAGCTCCTTAGAATGGCTATGTCCTAGCCTTGAAGTCCAGTATTTCCTGTGTTCTGTCTCAGTACATTTGCCCAGAGCCCGCCTGACCACACTGGGAGATGTGTCACAGA
Organism: Anoplophora glabripennis; assembly: GCF_000390285.2. Taxonomy (NCBI): domain Eukaryota; kingdom Metazoa; phylum Arthropoda; class Insecta; order Coleoptera; family Cerambycidae; genus Anoplophora; species Anoplophora glabripennis. The sequence goes on from NW_019416609.1 coordinate 164,007, forward strand.
AGGGCTCCGAGCCAATGAACTCAGATCCCTTCCTAGCAAGTTCATCTGCTTTCTCATTTCCACAAATGCCTTTGTGTACTGGCACCCAACACAGTCTGACTGTATTGTTGGTGGCCAGTTCAGTCAGCATTTGTAAACAATCCCACACCAGTTTTGAACTATATGAGGCCTATGCTGTAGGCAGAGCAGCCAGCGACGACTCACTGCAAAGCTGACAAAATTCACCCCAGTTTTGAATTTCGGAAAAATGCGGGTGGGTACACATCGACGCTTTAGTTCGACGAAAACATGCTATCTCAAATTTCAGTTGGAAAACATGCTATCTCAAATTAAGCTTGGAAAACATGCTAACTCAGATCTTTAGGGAAAAACATGCTATCTCAGTGTGACTAGAAATTTTAGTTGGCACATTGATTGCTTGAATCCGTGCATTTATAATAATCTTATTTAATATAGTTTTTAAGAAGTAAGGAATGTTTATGTTCAGGTACACTGTCTATTTTATTTATTCAACATTTTTTAATTAATTTTGTTAAGTTACTGTTATAAACGACAAAATTGTTAATTAAAAAAATAGAATAATATGCAGTATGCTGCAACACGTATATTACTCTACGTTTTTTGAAATAACAAATTATAAAAAAAAATAGTGTATAACTTAATATATAAAAATGTTTGTTATTACAAAAATTATTCGATTTTTTCATACATATTCATATTGAATTAAAAAAAAATAAAATNAAAGAAATTAAAGCTGAATGAACAGGCTATCAAGTCCATATCATGATTTTTGTGTAAAAAATTTTTCCAAGCCCGTGGACCGAGAAAAAAAACGCAAAAATTGAAAAAAAAATTATTTACTCTTATTAGAATTTCGCGATGATTATCGCTCCTAAAAATTTTGAGCTAGGAAATCTGGAAACTAGACATTCGGCGCTTTAAAATGCATTTTTTAAAACTTTGATAGTTACGATCATTTTTAACTGAGATACAGCATTCTAAAAAATCACCAAAAATTCGAAAAATTTTTTTGCTCCCTTAATTTTTTGCAGAAGTTTATTAAGGTATACACTATTTATTTTATAATTTGTTATTTTAAAAAAAAGGCGAGTAATGTACGTGTTGCAGCATACTGTATATTATTCTATTTTTTTAATTAACAATGTTGTCGTTTATAACAGTAACTTAACAAAATTAATTGAAAAATATTGAATAAAAAAAAGTGTACCTAAACATAAATATTCCTTACTTTTTTAAAAATATATTATTGTCTAATCCAGCGTTAAATATCCCAAAGGATAGAATAAGCTTCCAGAGCCGTCTAAATTTATAAGTATAGATACTCACACATCTACACAAGCTACTTGAAGCTTTCCAATACTCATACGAGGCCTATATAAGCACCAGAGTAACCATATTGAGTGTCGCCAAAAACATTTAGTGTTATTTATCCTAGGGGTGTACCAAAGTGGAAGAAGACAATTTTCTTATACCATATGCAAAGCGAATACATGGATTTTGTACGCGTTGAATACGATTTTTAAAAGTCAGATCTAAACAAGGCCCATAGACGGGTGCACAGTAGTTGAAGTGGCTTAACACTAAGGTTTCGCATAGCATTTCTTTGTATTGTAGTCAATATAATTCCTATGAGGATACAGAATTTTCAAAGCATTGTATGCCCGTTGTATAAGTTTACTGACTTTCTCTCTGAACCTAAGTGAACTATCAAGAGTTAGTCCTAAATTTTTGTCACTTTCAGATATAGTTATTGGTGAGCCCATTATTTCAAGTTGTATTAAATTTTCCAAATTAGAAACAGTACGCTTATGACGAAATAAAATCGCAGAAGATTTAGCGGGATTCAAAACCAACTGATGATTTTTAGAAGCATCGTAAATCCTTTGTAAGTCAGTATTAATTTTGACACTGGCTGATTCATAATCCGAGGAATTAAATGAATAATACAGTTGAATATCATCAGCATACATATGAATAGAACAGTATTTGATAAATTTAACAAACTAGCTAGTATAAATACTAAATAAAACAGGCCCTAAAATGGAACCCTGCGGAACACCAGAAGAAATTTGCCTAGGTTTAGATAATAATTTGTCCCATAACCTTACAACCTGTGTGCGATCCTCTAAGTAAGATTGAATGAGTGAATTGGCTTCGTTTGGCAGAAACAAGGTAATATAAATTATGCAGTGGTAAAGCTTACATATCAGTATACAACAAATTTTCATTGAAATTTTTGAAGTCCCGAAAAGTATAATATCTCTGAGCAAATGTTGGTTTATCAGTGTTAATTTTACAGGAAACAAGTTCGTGATCTGAATTGTTGACCAAACCACCAACTTGAGTTGCTTTAATATTGCTGCATGCGCTGCAAATTATAACATCAAGAACTGACAAGAGTCGAAAAAAAAAAAACCTTGGCATAAATGTATTGTATGGGGTGAGGATTACTGTGTAGACGACGAAATTGACTTGGAAGCATAAATGAGGCTATTTTTATTTTTTAAAGAAATAAACCTTATTTTTTGGAAGTAAAATATGAATGCTAAGGGTCTAGAAATAATTTTGTCACAAATATTTCACTATCTAGAACTTCAAACATTTATGACTTCCAGAATCCAACTTCTTCTGCTTCGGGACCTATTCCGGTACGAGGAAGGTGCAAATTACTTATATGACCAGAATTTTCACTCCTATCGCGAAGCAATAAATCATACACCCCGCCAGGGCATGTGTCTGAATGGAAGGAAAAATGTGTGCACTTATTGTAATTTAAAAACTGATCCACCGCCTACGTAGTCACGTGATTAATAATCAATGACCGGCAAACGTAAAGTGCATTAATCACGTTGTGAAATCGGTGGAAAACAGAGAAAAACCTAAATACCTCCCCGGAAAATCGATAGGGAACATTAAAACACTTTTAAAGTAAAGTTCATGTAACAGTTTGTTTGGTTTCATGCTCAACTGGACAAGCTGCAACCAAAATCGAAGGTACGCACGTCATTATAAGCGAAATAATTGCCGATAGAAATAGACGGTTCTAGAAGCCATCACGAGGGTAATGTTTGTAAATGTTTTGAATATTATTTAGACAATTCTTTTGTAGAGGAAGAAGAGATTGACGTCGTTAAAAGTGTATGAAGAGTACAAAGAACACTGGAAATAGTCATTAGTACATTCTACAGTGACTAAACAACAAATATAAATATTCAGCTATACGAATATTGTTGCAAAGTTGTAAGTTTTTAATTTATACCAACTTAATCTACGTATAACGCATAAACTTTTCGGACCGTGTAATTTAGATTTATTTTGGATTAGTCAGAACGCCTCCAACGCATTTTGGGCGCGCCGTGTTTATTCCGTTCCGCAGTAAATACAGAAATTAATGCAGCAAAGCCATCCCATGCAATTTATATGGAAATTAGCGTTGTATTGATTAGATAAACTGCCCCTATTTGCGGATCAATTAAATTAAAACGAAAAACTATTCAAAGCGGGAACAATTCTGAAAAATATTCGCTTTCCAGCTCTGCCATAGAAAATTGTACCCGATGTAACCGCACAAAGCCTGCGAATCCAGTTCCACTTTAATGTAATTTCACTGACCTTTCCGTTTAATTTTTCAGTACTGCCAAGTTTTGTATACGAATTATTCGTCATACTTTCTAATGTCAACAAAAAAAAACAGTAAAGGGCTGAACAGACGGATTTATAAACTTTACTTTACTCGACAAGTTAACATGTCCCATTACAATTTTGTGGGAATAAAATAAAAGTGTTGCAATATTAAAACAAAATACGGGTTGTTTGATAAATGATTGTGGGATGCAAATAGGGGTCACGTATTGTTACTATTATCCTTTTATACCATTTAAATGATTTTATCCACAATCACGTTATAATCGGACTTATATCCACACACATGAATAAAGGAATTTATAATAATAGACATTTCGTTTTTTGTTTTATCGCATTTAACTTCCTTTCCGTTAATAACAACCCTTGTAGCATTGTTGCTATCATTTTTGGAGCGCATAACATCTGCCGAAGTTTGTGAAGAATTTGCACAAGTTACGGATGTCTCTTCTTGTAAGGAACAGCTATATTTTCCTTGGATTTTCCTTCCAATATCAATTATGTTCCCCAAGATAACTTTCTGCTACAGAGCAGCTCTTCCATCCACCATGCCGTTTGATGGTTGTAAGATCAGCACGTTGTTGAAGTGCGCCTCATACAATGGCCAGCATATGCTTCTGGATTTCCGATATTCAAGAATGAAGCAACTGTTGAGGGTACCTTCGCCAATGTGTTGATATTAAGCTGTGGTGTTGATTCCAACAGGCTGAGAAAAGTCATAAAAGATAATTTTTTTATAATACTTAATATAAATTTTGGTCACATCTCTTTTCAAATATTGCATTGAAATTTGATGACAATTTTTTTGAATGCTACCTATATATACCAGTATTTGTAGTGATGGACAATTTTGTTAAGATATGTAGCACCTTTCTGAACGAGATTTTAGACTATAACTCTTTTTAGGTTAGGTTTCTTGGTTATAAGTGTATATTGTAATGTCGAATTACAAATGCAGGAATACATGATTTTTTTTATGGAGTATGTAATTTCTCTTTGTCTTACAGAATTTATTTTATTTTCAATATTCTGTAAAAATGTAGTACATTTCTTATAAATTTGAATTCATTGTTAACAATTTGTTCGTTTAAAGAAACCAATTTGGCCCTATTACACAAACATTTCATTACACCGTCTTTTATTACAAACATGATGATTTGAATAAAAAATTTAAATATATGTTACTACCAGTCATGGTACTTCTTCTAGACATGGTAATGTATTACTATTTTCTGTTTCTAAAGTAACTTTAATTGTTAGTTCATTGTTTTTAACATTATCTCGAAAAATATTTAGTTTATCAATAGTTAAAAGTCAAATTGCAAAAATATCGTCTACATATAACGAGCGTTCAAATAAAAACGTGATCGAAGTTGGCTCTGACACATTGGACGTAGGGAGTAGCTTATAGCGACCAACTTATCCTCATTTCTCAACGAGCTGTATAGCAGCTCTCAGTTTCAATAACGTTAATGACTATATAACTTTATTTTAAAGAATAATCGTGATAACAATAACAAACAATTAAAGGAGCTGCGGAAAGTGTCCCCCTCCTTGTTATAACAATAAATTAAAGCAGCTGCTGAAAGTGTCCCCCTCCTTGTTCCAAGCACTTTTCACACCTGTTCCTCAAAGAATTAAAGACATTTTCTAAGATGCTCGGGGTATTGTTAATTTCACGAATCTTGTCTATAAGTCGAGCCTGCAGATGGTTTAAATCAGGAATAGGCAGTTCAAAAATAGTGTTTTTAAGGTAAGGCCACAAAAAGAAATCACACGGCGTAATATCACATGACCTCGGTGGAAATTC
>NW_019416609.1:174929-182117 GCF_000390285.2 Anoplophora glabripennis
TTATCACAAAACTAACGAAGCAAACCTGTTTGGTTATATTTATTTTGCTCTATTTGGACACTATTAAATAGTTTGTATTGAATACACTACCCGATGAAACAATTATTTCAAGTAAAATGTGGAAACAAAAAGACCTCTGTTTTTTAACTAGTTAGTCTTTGTCAAGAGTTATAATTAGATTAGGCTTAGTGCGGCGCGGAGTTTGACATGACCGTACTCAGATTACGAATGAAAATATTAATATGTTTACAGAAAATATGTCGCAACATAGTACTATTACCAAAGAGCAAGACTAAGTAGAGGATAAGATACCTATATAAATTTAAATTACACCACTTACCCGATAAACCTTAGTGTCGAGACAAAGCTTCCGTGGCATATTGAGAGGAGTTAAAATATATTACTACGTGCTTTCCTAAGTTTAATTAGTAATTAAAATGGCAAATAGGAGAAATAATTTATAAAGTTTTAAATATTTGGGTGCGGACTCTTAATAGACATCCAAATACAGATCAAAAGAGTTTCCACCTCTCAGGAGGGTGCTTCATACACTTTTGCTTCAGAAACCACCCCGTTATGTGATCTGGTGCCCGTTTTCTGATTTTTCTCAAAAACTGTTACTCTGACGAGGAAAATAAATAAGACCTAAAACATTCAGCATAAAAGCTCGAATATAATAGACGTAGGTGGTTTCTGAAGTAAAAGAGGATGAAGCACTCTCCGGATAGGTGGGAACTCTGTTGATCTGTATTGCCATGTATGTAAGCAGTTATAAATTATTTCTCTAAAAAAACTAATTTACTTCGACTATTCACTTTTCCCCTCAACTAATAGTTGTTAATGTAAATTATGTTACTATTTATAAATAGTTATTTAAATACACACAGCGAATACAATTTACAGCAAACGTAAAAAACAAAGGTATCGACGCGACACGACACCAACTACTACAAGGTTCCGTAAATAACTGTTCAAAACAATATGGAAACAGCGGCTAAAAAATGATGTACTGAAGATAAAATTGAAATATTATTCATTGAAAGTTTTTTTTTATATTTTCTATAATATAAAATCAGGTATATTCAGAATCATGCACGGAAGTCAGTTATTTTCTGCACATTCAAATGTCGTTCAACAGTTATTCTAAAGAAATCAAAGTGTTTTTACTGACCATAGTAGATATAATACAAGAGACAAGAGACTCAAACTACCCTGCATAAGAGGAATAACTAATAATTTCGACTAAGTTTCCAAAAATTTACCTCAGTTTTGAATTTTGAAAAGTGAAAAGTTCAACTAGAAAACCTTAACATAAAACTAACGTCAGACTACAAATTGATCATCGGTAACAAGAGCGTTAGAATCCGGAGAGGGCAATTGTCCAAACCTAAGGCAGAGTTCACTACAGGATCTCTGCAGACCCATCAACAAATGTGATGGAACGTCGACCCTAGTGCTGTGCCATTTATTAACCAGGTTTACTTAAATTATGGTCATTTACATGACACATTTTTGTCCTCGTTTTTTAATGAGTTATAAAAATATGTTATTTATTGTATTTTTAAAGCAGTTCTATTACTGTGAATTGAACTACTTTATGAACTGTGTATTAATATATCTTAAAACGATCTTACGGGTCATCATTAAGTAACAAATATATATTTACGAGGCTCTTATTTCCCAGTGACGCAAGTTTCCTCTCTCTGGACTCTTTTCTGTTTAACAGACCAACATATTTCCCGAACTAATTCGGTTATATTTCAGAACATACACTTGTCTAAATCCCACATGAGAATTTCTTGTTATAGCAGCACTTTTACGTCTAAGAACCCCCCTGCCGTCGCAACGCAGACGGTTACAACAGGGAAGACCATTCATTCCCCTCTCTACAGGTCGGAATATGTAGAGAGAAGGATTTATCCAACCCGAGGGCCCTATTCATTACTTCCGAATCAGACGCAAAAAATATGGCTCGACAGGTCATTATAGTCTTTTAGCTGTGAAGGTTTACCGAAGCATGAAAACTAACTCAACTGTAATAGAGGCAGGACGGTTCCTGCTTCAGGTCCTGTGAAAATTTGATACCTGCTCTCGTAATTACATAAAATTGACAAATGAAATGCGCTCTAAAACCTGCAGCGTAGCTCCTGAGTGATCTGATGAATTTTAAAAATATTAAGTGATTTATAAATGAAATATAATATTTATGATAATGACATATGACAATTGAAGTCAACCCCTTTTTAAACACAAAAATATTTATTTATATTAGCAATTTAAAATACTGGTTGGAGCTATTTTAACCTGTACAGCAAACTTATCGAACATAGTTAGTAAAATGCTCTCTGTTAAACAATATTAGCTATCGTTAATACACATAGATCATACATCATAACAAATGCATCTAACTATATGGACGTAATTTGACTGTTTTTATGCGCATAGAAAAGTAGCGAACATAGCTAACACTACGCTCTATGTGGTTTTAATATTGGCTGTTTTATAAGTACTCAAAATTGGAGAGTATGTAAAACATGTCGAAATATGATGAAAACCTTAGTAGAGTTTTTGTTAGTGGCGGCCCACTATGAACGATTGGAACTACTTTAGTGTCAAAATCATAGAACTCTGGATAGAAAAAAGGTTTAGCAAGCGGTATTTTAAGGGTAAAGGGATAACCGTTTAGGGAAAAATATCGAAAATGCGCTCGATTTATTAGGCAGAGAAAGTTTAAACCTCGGATTTTTAAATTTTTTTCGATTTTTTCGAATACCACTATTTTTCCTCATCTGACTATTAAAAAATACAATTTTTTTTCAGGAAGTAGATTAAAAAATCTTCAATTTCCATTTTGGTAAAATTTATTTGACCTATTATATCTTGAGTGATTGGCATTCGAAAAGTTCAGTGTTTATAAATTTAGTTTCTAACAGTGTTATATCAAATTAATTTGTCCGTTTTCATTTCAGTTCANATAGCGGCGATATAGCGCTTTGACAGATGACGTTTAAGTTCATTTGCTATACGCTACGCCCTACGTCCAAATTTTCAGAACCAACTTGACCACGTTTTTATTTGAACGCTCGTTATATCATCACCAAATCGTATTTTTTTATTTAATTGTTAGCATAATATTCGGGAAAAAAATCATGAAAGTATTATTATTATTAAAATTGATAAAATTCATTCATTAGTCCTAATTTACTTAGATAATATTCAATGTTCTAGATAAACTACATCAAAAACTTGCAAATAAATAATTAGTATTAAAATAACATAAAAAATTGGCAGTAATGTATAATATCGCCCATGTTTCGAAGCGTTTCCATTAAAAAGGCGATCGAACGTTGACTTTGACAACTTGCAGTTATATAACCAGGGACAAGTACCTGGCCAATAAGTGTGACGAAGGATCTATATCTACTTGCGAACTTAGAGGTAATATAGCCGGAATTAAAGATAGCCATACCATATGTTATACTGAGTGTTAAATGAACACATATTTATCAAATATATTAATAAAAAGTCTTACCAAGAATTACGTATAGAATTAAAGTTTCAAAACAGCTTCTTAGAAATAAAATTGAAGTTAAATATATAATTATCATATGGGGCCGTTCCAGAACCCTGACCACTATTGAAAATCCAAATTTTTATCATACAGGTGGCAAAATGCCAAGTAAACAGAGGAAAAACTAAAACTATACCACAAACAAATATCTTCAGGCAACATTTCTATTTTGCCAAAAAAAATATCACACGCACCCCAACGTCTTCCTGTAACCCTCCTTTTATCCGGAGACATTATTTGCCTGCATTATTAAAGAAGACAATTCATTATAATGTCTTTCTTCCCCAAAGTAAACTACCCACGTACCATTATTTCCGCCTTCCCTTCTAAATAGGACACGTTTAGGCCTCGCCGTTTTCTAGATATGTTTGTCTATCTACAAACGGGGCTCATTCATTATTTACCTGTATTAGGCGCGTTTTTACTGTTTACTTTCTCTCCTTGCCGTACATTGTCAAGTCTAATGGTTTAAGAGGCCTACGTCGCGTCGACAAACCAGGATTAAGAGGCCCTTCTAGAGCAACAAGTAAAGGATAGTACTCTGGACAAATTTTTATAAAATTCCCCGCCACAGTAGGCTTTTATTGCCCTGTTTGGGCCCAAGCGCGTTTTAAAAGTGTGTTTAAATTAAAAGCATTAAAATTTCAATTTTTTTATAAATTCAAGGATGTGGGGGAACTGCTAATAAATGTACATGCATACTTACAGAAACAATCTTTAGGTAGTGGACGATGAAATCCAATATACTTTTAATTAAAAACACTTAAAATGTGTGTTGCTTTCCATGAATAATGACAAGTAGTAAATCACACGTTTTAATGGCGTAACGGCCAATCAGATTGCAGGAAACTGTTGTCAACAAATAACGCATCAGTAGGGTGTACTTGATTAAGTATACATAAAAATAATATTATCAATGGACATAAAAAAGTATAATACTTTTTCTCGTTATAATACAAAAACTGATTTATTAATTGACTATTTTGATATACAGGGTGCTATGAACTTATATAAAAATTTAAAGGAGTGAAAGAGGAGCAAAAACTGAGTTAACTGTCAGAAACTTGTATCGGAAGTTTAAGGTCATGGAGAAAAAAACTAATTAAAAATGTGTATAAAACTGTTTTGGAACTGCTTAAATACATGTATTTTTTCGCGGGGAGTACTTACAAAAAATTTTGTAACACTTACACTAGAAGAAATTTGCCTTGGTTTAGATAATTCGTCCCATAACCTTACAACCTGTGTGTGATCCTGTAAGTATGATCGAATGAGTGCATTGGCTTCATTTTGAAACCCACAAAAGGTTGGAAAGTGTTGTGTATAAGTTCGTGACATCGATCAACTGCGACATCGTATTGCCGAAGTTTGTAATGTTGTCATTCTCACATATTTTAATTATTCTTAAAATTGTGTTGCTAAGCTCATTTCTTTGTTAAATTCTAGTTCACCCAAAATTGAACACCAAAATAATTTCACTCATAGGAAACATTGAATTTACATTGTTATTTTTTACTGAGTACAGAAATATGAAATACCATCCTATTCACAGAACATTGAATATTTTTCAATATAAAATATTGTACCAATTTTCCTTTATTTAACAATGTAATACACACGGTTTACAATCTTTGACAACTTAGATAGGTCACAATAGCAAATATCAACTTAACCTTCAAAAACTCACCCAGCTACTTTAGATCTCATTGGCATTCACTGTTTTTTCAACTAATAATCCTCAGATTCCCGCTTCTGATACCAATTTTATTTCCAAATGTTGCACTAGGTATAAAGTTTGCAAAATTTGTAAGGTCACACCTCTCAATGATACTACTACGACTGTAACTTTCTCACCATCATTCCAGTTATTAACTTTGACTGCGGCATCGACCTGTTTGCCAAGAGGATTTACCATCATGAGCTGGTTGAATATTTGCTGAGCCTTGATGAAACTGTTCATTTTTGACACTTTCTGTCATGAAGTCACGCCTTGTTTTAATATTTTCAAAGTTTTTCTTCATATCTTCTACTTCTTTCCTTACAGAGGTAACCTCTTCTTCCACTGCTTTCTCTTCATTGTCAAACTGGTTATCTATTCTATCTTGATGTTGTTTATCCTCCAGTTTGTTCATCTATTTGTCTCTCACATCACTTTTGGGTTCGCTTTTCATATCGCCCAATGCACCTTGTCCTTCCTTTATAATCCTCATCATTTCCATAAGTTGTTTCATTGACTCCTCCTTTTGGATTTGTGGTAAGACACCTCCAACTCCAGTTTTGCTAGCATCCGCAACTATGAATTCCTTACGCGGATAAACTAATATCGGTGGTGAACAAAAAACTTGAGTTGAGTTTTTCAAATGCCTACTGATATTTTGGAGCGCAAAGACGAATCATGTGTATCAACTTCCCAGCTCTAACATTAGTAGAACCTGATAAAAACACCCCCCTATATTTTATTCGGGTTATTAAATTACCTTTCTAATTTCGAACAGAGATCTCGGAAAACATTTTTATTAAAACAAACTGGTTGCGCTAATTAAAAAATGTGGTAGCGTCGAGTGACATAGGTCCGTTTTTCTTTGTTTTCGCGATGTGTGAAATTGCGCCGCAAAATTGCAAAGTTATCCGGTCCTACGAATAAAAAGGCAGCTGCCGAGTGAGCACCTCTCAATTTAGCAGGCGGTAGTAACACGGACGTGAGGACATTACCCGACACTATGACTGGAAAATCAAGCAGCCGGATGGGGTGTTTGGGGATGGTGGTGTCGAGATTCAATAACTGAGTATAATGTACTCGGTATGGGCGGTGTATTTCTTCTTGACGTTTTCATTTTTTACCTCATAAATTACCTTTATTAGAGAAATGGAATTTATTGGCTTTGTGCGGATTCCCAGGAGTGTCATTAATAAAGTGAAGGTAACTACCTGCTCTACTCAACGTGAAATCAATAAGTTCAAATGTAATTTAGATTTTTACTATTTATTGGTTGGTAACTCAGTGTTTGTGAAACGGAAATCGGTCTTCACATTCGCCACTGTTAAAAATTGCGGTAAAAATCCAATACATTTGTGAATTTACACTACAGTATTACATAATAAAGTAAAATTAAATATTCTTCGTAATAATAAAAATATTTATATTTTACTAAGAAAGTTATGTGTTTTTACTTTATAATCTCAATTTCGGTAAATTTACACCGTGCTATTACCACAGTTAAAAAATTTTACAATAAAAATGTATATTTCATTTGGTTATGTGATTTTACATTAAAGGGTAAGTATATTTACAGAAGATTTAATGTAGAAACAACAGCGCGTCTAGACTAGCAATGATGCAATTGGTCAGACAGACCACGCTGTGTAGTTGTAGTAGTGAGTTGTGCGTATATTGTGCGTTATACTTATAATTAGTGATCTTTCTTAAAAAAGATAAAGGTAAGTTATTTAAACTAATTTATAATTTTAATAAATATGTGTGGAAGTAGTTTACTTTGTCATAACATTATTATTAGGTATAAATATTAATAATATGATGAGAAATAACCACTCTGCCTCGACCAGCATTGAATTACTTCCACAATATTTTACTCACATCTATTTCATTATTAGTTTTT
>NW_019416609.1:188676-222099 GCF_000390285.2 Anoplophora glabripennis
TTTTTTGTAAAAGAAAAATAAAAAACCAAAAACTTGGTTATTTGAATTTTTCACATAAATTTTGAGGTTATGTGAAAAAAGTGTAAATACAAAAGTTGTAGATCTTTATTATTACCTACAACTTTGCCAATTAACTTTTTTCCATAAGACTTGTAGTTTTTCCGGAAATCAAGGGAAACCGTTTTTTACCCTTAAAAGCTCACCCCCTTCCCCTTCCCGACCTCAGATCGCCCGTAAATTATTTTCCTTTTCATTTCTATTATATTCTCTTCCTTTTCCAATGGGTTTCATCCTACTATAATTTGTTTTCACTTTTTACCATTGTTGAAGGCTTAAGCACTGGTCTATAATAGTTTTAGAGAAAAGATAACCTGACCTTACCTCATAATCGAGTTCAAAATCTTTTTCTTTGAAAGGTTATCTTTTCTCTAAAACTATTACCCCTCATAAAAACATTCATGCTTCAATCTCGAGATAAATATCCGTTGCTATAACGAAATATTTAGATTTTTGAGACTTACCGTAAAAATTAAGTGAAGTCCAAAAAAATCTTTAAAAACCAAACATTTATGTATTTCAGTCTAACTAAAACTTTAATAAATTATCCAACATTTAATGTATAGGTACTTTAATAAAAGTATTTTTTAAATGAACTTGAATGAAAACGTACAAATTAATTTGATATAACACTGTTAGAAACTAAATTTATGAACACGGAACTTTTCGAATGCCAATCACTCAAGTTATAATAGGTCAAATAAATTTTCCCAAAATGGAAATTGAAGATTTTTTAATTTACTTTCTGAAAAAAAAAATTATTTTTTAATAGTCAGATGAGGCAAAATAGTGGCATTCGAAAAAATCAAGAAAATTTGAAAAAACCACGTCCTTCTCGAGGAATATAACTTCCGGTATCTCGCAGCAACTGAACCAACTGTAGGATTTGCACATGGGGGGGTTACGTTGTGGCCATCGTTCCCGGTACAACCTAATCGCCGCGAGCGCATTTTCTCTGACTGCACCATACACTAACACCATATCGACACGTTCGGAAATAGTAAATGCATTGTTTTCTCGGTTCATTGTAAGACTAGTTTGTGCACAAACTAAAAAATTAAGAAAGTAAGAAATAAGAATCTCGTTTTTAATGTAATCGGCACGCTATTCTTATTTGTTACTTCTTTATAAAAATTACACTGTCACTATCGTGGAATTACAAAATAAAAACTTTTGTCTGGAATCTTTCTCTTTTTAACAGTGATGGGTCGATGGACGACGCTTAATATTTAATAACTAAGTGAATAATGAATTCAGTACAAATACAAAATCAGTTGACTGCACAAATTTTTTGACAATGTAACCTAACCTTCTTTTAGTATTACTAGTTTTAGATTATACCAACTTAAATTATAAGGTTGCATCTCGAGTCGCATAAAAGCATTTCCAAAGTTTTTAAAAAAATAACACAGGGTCGGTCTTCAGTTTCGTTGAATAAAGAACCTTTAATTTACAAAAAAAAAAACGCGAAGATAGAACTTTTTCGTATAAGACTTTTCTATTACAAATATCATCAGGAAGTAGTTTAATTTTTATAGATTATACACGCCACACCTTGTATAGCGGACATAGCTTAGAATACATTTAAATTTTAATGTACTTAGAGAGCATAGCAAACACATAGCGCTCTGAGTGGTCGTTAATGTTGGATTTTTTAACGTGAACAGGGAACGTTGCGAACGTAGCGAACATAGCGCTCCGCGTGACCCTAGCTTAACTCGATTATTTTATTGCTCTAATTATTCGTTGTACCATGTCGAACAAATCGGAACGGATCCTCTGCAAGTGACCTTTGGACGCAAAGCAAGGCCGACTGTTCTCTTTGCGGTTCAGCAGAGGCAAAGGGTTCGTCGTCGTCTCCATCCACTGTCGATAATTCGCGTCCCTTCTGTTTGCTCCTGAATTAGGGGCCGCTTGACTGGGGCCGCTCCGCAGGCTTTGACATTTACATTCCGGCGGGCTTACAGGATTTACACGACGAATAATATCGGTAGCGAATGGTAGTTACCCAGATACATGGATGTGGAGGCGAATGGGAGATTTGGCTGATTTTAAGTTGGGCGAGAATCGAATGTAGAGACGATTAAAAAAATTATTTGTAAAGGAGTGGGTTTATCAAGGCCTCCTTGCTTCTTCCACATCAGAAAAAAATGTTTAGGTAAATAGTAAATTAGTAGATTATTGTGATCCACCGTATTGTACGAAAAAATGTCATAATTGTAATCATACACTATTGTAAAAATTTAAAGGGTCAAAAGAATTTCCGAAATTTTTCCGTGCTTTTTCACAGACTATATTTAGGGGAAAAATGGTCGTATCGGGAATTAAAAAAAAAGCATTTTGAAGCTCTAAGATTCTAGTTTTTAGATCTTTCCGTCGAATTTTTTTAGGAGATAGGTATCATGCAATTCTAAGAAATAGCGTGACAAAAAAATTTTGCAAATTTTTTGTTTACTTTCTGGGTCCACTAACTTGGAAATTTTTTTTCAGCTAAGCCATTGCATAGATCAGATAGCTTACTTATTCATCTTCAATTTCCTTTTTTTTAATTTCGATACATTTTTACCGCTAATAACGTTTAAATTGATGGAAAAAAAATGATTTTTTTTTTCGGAGAAGAAAAACGGTAGATAGTTTTGAAAAAAACCGTTGTTACATAAGTGATTACAGACTACACAAAAATTAATTAGAAATTTGTCTCAAAAAACGGTATGAATCGGGGTCGAAATCTGGTTTGGATAATCAACTTAATTTTAATTTAATTAAAAGTTGATGAACAGAAGCAAAGGACGGAAAAGCCGAATCGTGCTGGAAACAATTGGATTTTGTTTTCTTCAATGTCGGGAAGGTTTTCCAAAAAAAAAAACAAAAAAAACTTTATCAATTTAAACGTTATTTGCGGTAAAAATGTGACAAAACCTCAAAAAAATAATTTTTTTTCCCATTTTAATCATGATTATGAAGTGTTTAAGCTCAAAAAACGTGGCCCTTTAATTTTATCAAAAGTTTGACTGTTTGAAACAAAGAAGCGGTTCGCTAGTTCGAGATGAAACTTCACAGGGTTCTTCTGGGTATATCGAACTATAAAAGTCATGCTTAACATTAGACATTTCATAAATATTTCTAATTTAGCCGTCAATTTTCTAAAAAAACATAAGTTACCCTTTTTTCCTGTTTTTTAAAATTCATGTAATAGATGAAAAAAAAAAATGTTCCGAAAAGTTGCGGCATCATGTTATAGGAAATTTACTCCAGTTTTCGAAACTGCCCTTCAATTCTCTGTACGACCATTTGTCACCGAGATACCGATGATTGAAGACAAAAGAATCCTTTTCCGTTAAAAGTCCGATATTTCGATGAAAAATGGTCGTATCGAAATTAAAAAAAAAGGAAATTGAAGCTCAATAAACAAGCTATCTGGTCCATGCAATGGCTTAATTTAAAAAAAAAATCCAAGTCCGTGGACCCAAAAAATTAAAAAAAATTTGCAAAATTTCGGAAATTCTTTTGACCCTTTAATTTTTTGCATTACTGTATATTAATGTATTTTGATAAAACTATGACTTTTCTTAAAAAAAATTAAAATTTATATAAGTAAGAATAATTATAATATAATATAGGTATGTATAATATGAAAATAATTATNGTAATATATGTATGGATCTATTTAAAATTACGATGTGAATTTACAACTTTTTTGTAAATTTATATAAGCTCAGTAATATTCAGGCACGAATCATAGGTAACAGAATTGCCAATGATTCGTGCCGTAATTTTACGTTTTTCAAGGATTACATTTTTTGCAGTGCGCACAATAGAAGCCTTTTATACGTCTTATTTAACGACAAGATCTCACAATAGTTATTTTTTATTCTTGTTTGCGAATTATAGTTTTTGTATTCAATAATGGAGAGCTTTTTTACGAGCACCAGTAAGAAAGACACATTTTAGAATGATAAAGCGACTTCGCAACAATCAAACAATACTTTTTTGAAAACTATTTCGAAATATTGTTAAAATTTTGAATTAACGAAAGCCACAAACAGTGATGTATTGCAACTTATGCTAAGCTTAGTGCGGCGCAGAGTTTAACAGGACCGTAATCAGATTACGAATGAAAATATTAAAATGTTTACCGAAAATATGTCGCAACATAGTACTATTACCAAAGAGCAAGACTAAGTAGAGGATAAGATACCTATATAAATTTAAATTACACCACTTACCCGATAAACCTTAGTGTCGAGACAAAGCTTCCGTGGCATATCGAAAGGAGTTAAAATATATTACTACGTGCTTTCCTAAGTTTAATTAGTAATTAAAATGGCAAATAGGAGAAATAATTTATAAAGTTTTAAATATTTGGGTGCGGACTCTTAATAGACATCCAAATACAGATCAAAAGAGTTTCCACCTCTCAGGAGGGTGCTTCATACACTTTTGCTTCAGAAACCACCCCGTTATGTGATCTGGTGCCCGTTTTCTGATTTTTCTCAAAAACTGTTACTCTGACGAGGAAAATAAATAAGACCTAAAACATTCAGCATAAAAGCTCGAATATAATAGACGTAGGTGGTTTCTGAAGTAAAAGAGGATGAAGCACTCTCCGGATAGGTGGGAACTCTGTTGATCTGTATTGCCATGTATGTAAGCAGTTAGCAATTATNCTATGACTTTTCTTAAAAAAAATTAAAATTTATATAAGTAAGAATAATTATAATATAATATAGGTATGTATAATATGAAAATAATTATATTAGTATGCTTCAGTTTTGTCACATAAGCAAGCCTGTTAAGTATTATGCGTGCTATCGGCTTGATTATGAATAATTTTGTATATAAATTACAAAAATGGTATTTGCCTGAACAAGTGGAAAATATGTAATGTCTTCTCTATCTTTGGGAGCATTTGAATATAATTGTTTTTTATTTAAAAATTGTATCTTTTCGTGTTTTGCAACTTTAATTAATATGACCATTATTTAAATAAAATATATGCATATGTGGTATACATACGTATATTCTTTCACAATCGAAATACTGTGGCAGTAAAAGTTAAAATCTGTAGAAATTTTGTAATTGTAAGATTTTATTATAATCTCCTTAAATCAAATTTGTGTGACTTTGATAAAAAATGGAATAGAACATATTTCGCAAAAATCTATAGGATTTAAACTCGGTATTCAAAGAAGTCAAAACTGAAGTCCCTTACCTACCAAACACCCTGTACATATTTTTTTCGTTTGTGTTGCTGTGGGTGACCTGCATATCATTCCAGCTTTTTCAGGAGATATCGGGGAAAGAAAGCTAATTTTTTTAGTTTAAAAACAACTATACCTACACTTTTGTGCAACGACGGAACATCTTGACAGCTCTCTAGCATTTGAATAATTAGGGGCGGGGTTGAAATTTATATTTCCACGGTTTTTATCCGCAAAAAATAATGTAAAGTGGTGACATAGATTGATATTTCAAACGTGATAAATGTGGCGACGAACGAAATATTTTATGTGTGGAAATTCTGCAAAAAAAATACATGCGTTGGGTAAACAACTGAAGGTTTCACAATACGAACTGTACAGGCACATTTTTTTACCTGAATCTAATAGAAACTATAATATGTTATTACAATATATAGTTCTGACACTACTTTTTCAAACAACTAATTTTGATTGTTTATTAGGATGCTATCGTTATGATAGTCACCGCGCCTAACCCGTCTTGATTGAAGCACGGTTCAAACGATTTCAAATGCAGGGTGTTTTTAAATTAAGTAGCAAAAATAGTACCAGTGAATGTAGAGCCAGAAATAAGAGGATTGAAGTAAAAATACCTTATATGAAAGTTACACCCCTGAGGCGATATACTTACTCTCTTAAAAGAGGGGATTGAAATTCACATTTTAATTTTTTTTCTTTTACATGGGGAATGCTAGACAGGAAAGAGACAACTTTTCAATATTTGTTCGATAATTGGCGTGTTTTATAAAAGAGTGAAACAGTCAACCCCATTGCCATATTTTATTAGAAATTTTTTATATGAAGCACATTATTTATTTATTGGGAAGACTGATTTATTGCGCAACTTTTTTACCTCTTGTAATTTTTCGATAAAACCGATAGTTTTCTAGTAAAAAAATTAGATGCGTCATCGTTCACTAAAGGGGTAATTGCGAACAATTGTAAAAATAAAGTAGGCGGATGTCATAACAAAAAATTGTTATTTATCATATTAATAAATTGACACTTTATGTCAATAAGCTGGTAATTTAATAATAACATTAAGAATAATTTGCTATTAATTAATGAAAAATGTTTGACAACTTATGACTATGGGACATGTATTAGGTAAAGTTATTTATCTGAAATAAAATTTAATACAAACGAAAAACAAGAAATGCAAAATTAAATTTAAAGAATATTCTCGAAATAATTTTCATTTTGCTACAAGTATAACCTAATACGTCTGTTGAAGTTATAACGCATTCGCACAAACAATTCTTGGTTATTGCGAAGGTCATCTGCTGCCTGAAATATTCTTAAGCGCAGTTCTTCTAAAGAGGCAACAGCAATGGCATAAACAATACTTTTTATGTGTCCCCACAAAAAGAAATCCATAGGCGTTAGGTCAGGTGAACGTGCAGGCCAACAAACAGGGGAATAACGACCACGAGCAATCCAGCGATTCGGCTAATTTAAATTTAACCATTCTCTAACGGCAAGTGTACTATGTGCAGGCGCCCCTTCGTGCATATACCACATCACCTGACGTGTAGCGAGGAGTACATCCTTAAGTAATGTTGGAAGATTTTTGGCCGCTCCAAGCCTGTGTGGAAGAATAAAAGGACCTACTAGAGTATTTCTTATAATTCCCATCCAAACGTTTAAACTGAAATTATGTTGACCTCTTGAAACAAATATTTCATGAGTATTTTCTTCCGACCATGAATGAACATTATGAACGTTTACTGCACCTACTCTAGGAAAGTTTGCTTCATCGGTGAAAAGTATATTCATTAGGAAATTTAAGTCATGCCTGGAAATATTAATGTACTATTGACAAAAATCCACGCGGTTAGGTAAATCAGGGTCATTCAATTCTTACACGGGTTGATGGTGAAAAGGGTATAAAAGATTTTCATGAGCTACATTCCACGCAAGACTGTGAGAAACTTGCAGCTGCCTGGACACCTGTCTTGTGCTTATACCACAGTTTTATTCTAGATCTTCCAGTATAGGTTCCTCAGTTACAACAGTTCGGACATTACGCCTTCTTCCTGAATTTTACCAGTTTCGCGAAGCCTTCTTTCCACCGAGGCCAATGTTTGTCTATGAGGAATCGGTCGGTTTGGATATCTTTGGTGGTATAATCTTACTGTAGCGTTACTATTTTTTCTGGATTCGAAAAACACTTGGAGCATGTCGACGTATTCGTCGTTGGTATAAATATTATTTGCCATAATTATTCTGATAATAAATTAACCAACTGGTACTAATAATCGGTTAACAGAAAGTGTCAATTTATTAATATGATAAATAACAATTTATTTGTTATGACATCCGACTACTCTATTTTTACAAATTTTCGCAATTACCCCTTTAGTGAACCATGACGCATCTAATTTTTGTACTAGAAAACTATCGGTTTTATCGAAAAATTACAAGAGGTAAAAAAGTTGCGCAATAAATCGGTCTTACCAATAAATATTTTTAAATAAATAATTTGCTTTATATAAAAAAATTCTAATAAAATATTGCAATGGGATTGACTGTTTCACTCCTTTATAAAATATGCCAATGATCGAACAAATATAGAAAAGTTGTCTTTTTATCAGTAGAATGCTCGTACGAAGTTTCGTGTCTCTAACATTCCTCATGTTAAAGAAAAAAATTTAAATGTTAATTTCAATCCCAATGTGAATTTCCAATAAGAATGAAGCTGAAGCTAGCAACTAAAATTAGGAGCTTCGGATAATCGAGTTCAGGGCCAAAATGCAAGGGGCCCCGGGGTGTTTCAGAAAATCCAAAAAGAAACACAATAAGCCGATTCGATACTTAATCGGTGAAAAAAAATAAGAATAAAAGATAGTGCCGAAACAAAATTTGCTAAATAATTGCAGTGCTAATAATTCGCTAATATATCTTTCGAAATGGGTACGATATAACAGAAAATTTCTAGATCGGTCGCGAATTATTCGCGAAATTCTCTTCGAAATTGGGCGGATTTTAAAGAAAATTTCGATTTTTTCTGTTTCGCAAAATTTTTCGGCAAATTTTTTTGTTCCAAGTCGGGGAGGGCGGTCCAATAGAAATATGGGACCGCGGATCGAGGTCGTTCGCGATTAATTCGCGAATTTATGGGCGAAAATGTCCCCAATAAGTTCGAAAATTTTGATTTTTTCAGTTCCGCAAAATTTTTCGGCAAATTTCTTTGTTCTAAGTCAAGGAGGACGGTCCAATGGGAATATGGGACCGCGGTTCGAGGTCGTTCGCGATTAATTCGCGAATTTCTGGGCCAAAATGGGTCGAATACATTCGAAAAGTTGAATTTTTTCTGCTCACAAGATTTTTTCGTTGTTAGTCGGGGAGGTGGGTTCAATGGAAATATGGGTGAGCGGATCGAGGTCGTTCGCGATTAATTCGCGAATTTATGGACGAAAAAGGGTCCAATTGATACAGAAAATTGGATTTTCTTTCTCTGCAAAATTTTTTGGGAATTTCTTTCGTTCCAAGCGGGGGAGGAGGGTCCAATAGGAATATAGATCAGCGGATCGAGGTCGTTCGCGATTAAATCGCCAATTTATGGGCGAAAATAGATACAAAATGTTGGATTTACGTTATCTGCAACATTTTTTGGGAATTTCTTTAGTTCCATATCGGGGAGGGGGGTTCAATGGAAATATGAGACCGCTAATGGAGGTCGTTCGAAACGAAACTCCCAAAAAGTTTTGCAGAGAAAGAAAATCCAATTTTCTGTATCAATTGAACCCTTTTTCCCCTTAAATTCGCGAATTAATCGCGAACGACCTCGATCCGCTCACCCATATTTCCCCCTTCCCGACTTGGAACGAAAGAAATTCCCGAGAAATCTTGCGGAACAAAAAAAAAACTAAATTTTCGAACTTATTGGAAACATTTTCACTCATAAATTCGCGAATTAATCGGGAACGACCTCCATTCGCGGTCTCATATTTTCATTGGACCCTCCTCCCCGACTTAGAACAAAGAAATTCGCCGAAAAATCTTGCGCAACGGAAAAAACCCGAAATTTTCGAACTTATTGAAGACATTTTCGCCCATAAATTCGCGAATTAATCGCGAACGACCTCCATCCACTGACCCAGATTCACATTGGTTCCGAAGCTCCTAATTTTAGTTGCTAGCTTCAGCTTCATCCTTTAAGAGCGTATAGCGCCTCAGGGGGTGCAACTTTCATATAAGTTATTTTTACTTCAATTCTCTTATTTTTGGCTCTACATTCACTGGTACCATTTTTGCTACTTCATTTAAAAACACCCTGTATAAATTAAATTATTATAACATAATTGTCTTATTTTATTGCAGTTTTCGAAGAAATATTGTTTACATCTCGAACGCGAAATAGTTTTGCGTTCTCGAATGGATATTTTGCCTCGCTAAGCTTAGCAAATTAAAGCTCTAGATACAAAAACAACTATTTGCATACGTAGCATAAACGTGTCAATTCATGAAACTAGTCTGTACTTGCATCAAATATAATAACATAAAATAGCAATTGAATTAACATATACGTATCATCATATGAGGGGTCTGACAACAAATCCGAAGCTATTGGAAATGTCATTAAATATAATACGCCAATTTCAGGGCTGTTTGTTTTTCAGCATGCAATAACCCTATTACTCATAATATTCGGACAAGCGGCTGTACTTTTCTGGCACGACGGTGATAATACTGGTTATTTTTATGGAAATATACGACTAGCCGTCTGTTCGTATTAACTGAATATCTGGAGATTAGTTTGGGAAATTAGGACAAGTGTGTTATTAAAAGTTCATTTCTTTAACATGCTCTAAAAAAAAAACGATCGATATTGCGAAATTACATTCGCCTTCTTTTTATGCTGCTGATTTAAGTACAGTAGAACGCATTTTGTAGGTATAGTCTTTCCGAAGAACATGTATAAAAACGCCTAGCAATAAAATTTAATGAGTTTCATAAGCGTGCCTAAAGACCTTTTCCGCTAAAGGTAAAAAATTATAATAATTTGTATGCAATGTGTAGAAAATTTCATTTATATGTCCATTTGACCAACAACAATTTTAATTATTTATGTCCTCAAACAATTTTATTATATTGATGGTAAATTTCGTTTTGTTCCGTTTCAAAAAGTCTCCAAAATGTCATGTTGTAATAATATTAGTAAACAAAATATCCCTTTTATTTCTCCCTTTCGCAATTGTAATATGAATGATTAATAGAGGGTGCCTATAATAAATTAAAATCACCTGAATCACACCAAATTCCGCATTGCTGCACTGCACTGCTAGGCCATATGTTGACAACTGCGCGCTCATTCTTCAACTGGGAGACAAGACCTGTATATGGGTATGGCTAAATAAACATGGGAACATGTTCTCCAAATATTTCAATGCGAAGTTGCTGCGTCAGCGACCGAACCTGGTACATACTGCTAACCTCTCGGTTCTTCAATTGAGATCGAAAAGACTATACATGAATATTTTACGATGATATTTGAAGCTGTACATTAGTCGTTCTACAGTGAATATGGCTTTTTCAAGTTCAATTGGACAAGGAGGACTGGTAGCATGGCCACCCTGATCTCCCGATTTAAACCCAGTCGTCTTTCTTATGAGTGCATTTAAAAAGTGACGACATGAAAAGAATAAACATTTGAATTAGTATTTAGTTTTTATAGTTATAACGAGCGTTATTATTACTGTTAATATTAGTCTCATTATAAAACAACAGCAGGTTTATAAAAATATGTTATTTTTCATGTCGCACACGATTGAGCAAATCGTGCATGTGGCAAAATATTTACTCAGATTGTCGAACTCATTAATCGTATTTTTCTGCGCTTAACGTAGTTCCGTGGCGAGTGAGCTCGTGTGACTGACGGTAATTTTTCATTAAACCTCTGAATGCAGAAACCCATTGTCAGTTGGGATGCTCGACTAAACGGCAGTTCAACCTACCAAGTAAATCATCCCCCCCGACAAAATGGGTTTTTAAACACGACTCATCGGCCTTTTTGTACCGAAATAATAACGCGAACTTCCAAGCCAGAAAAACGACGCTCCAGGAAGAAGGCCGCACGGTATGTACACTGCGAAAACAAGTTCGTTTGCACGGAAGTCAAGGAATCCCTAATGTAGTTAGAAATTTCTCATAATATTCGATATACTAGAAATCCTAAGTAAAATGTGGAAACAGAAAGATCTATTTCGGGTAACTCTTTTTCACCTGATTAGTATTTGTCAAGGGTGATGGTAGAATAGCAAGAATACAATATATTTCTCGTAATATCAGCAGTTAAGGGTCTTGACTGAGTGGTTAGATATCTACTGCTTGTCTAGATTTTCAGTATCGAAGCTGACTTTATTTGATACAATTTTTTAGAAGAAAAAACTAAATTTGTTTGAATTAGATTACCTCTATAATAAAGCAAAAAAACCTAGAGAGAAAAAAATAAGGATACGATACGCAGTTTGTAAGGGCAAAGTTTAGCTTAAGGCTTCTCTTATATTTAACCCAAGAAAATATATCAATACAACTAAAAACTTTTTATTCTAGCACTTTTTTTTATCTAAAATGCATCCCTGAGGAGTTAGGTATAGGCATTTTAATGATGGATAAAATCGGTTTAAAATGGCTATAATTCCACAAAGAGGAATTTTATAAAAAAAAGTGCAGGAATAAAAAGTTTTATACGCAATCACCTTATAATCGGACTTTTATCCACACATATGAACCGTCTAAGGTGATGCTTTATCCACTAGTGAAAAAATAATAAACCTACAATAAATCAAATTTAATTTCTTTACGTTTTTTGTTTTATCACACTTAAATTCCTTTCCGTTAATAACAATCCTTGTAGCATTGTTGCCATCATTTTCGGAACGCATTACATCTGCCGAAGTATGTGAAGAATCAAGTTTCTTAGAAATAGACACCTCAACATAACTTTCTGCTACAGAGGAGCTCTTTCATCCACCATACCGTTTGATGGTTGTAAGATCAGCACCTTTATTGGCCACTAAAGTTGTTGAAGTGCTCCTCATACAATGGCCAGCATATGCTTCTGGATTTGCGATATTCAGGAATAAAGCAACTATTGAGGGTACCTTCACCAATGTGTTGATTCCAAAAGGCTGAGAAGTACATTTTTTATAGATGTATCTTCAAAAGAATCGGTCTTGTGTTAGGTGAATTGGGCGCAGAGAAATATATTTTCTGCATATTTCAACAGCATTCACGCAAAATCCTTCTTCTATAATTGTAAATTTTCTTGAAATGTCCGTCTTGGTGTCAGGTATTGATACAAGTAGGTAACTGCCAACGTGTGCAACCTAACATAATTCAACATGCAAAAGGTAAAGAGATATTGCCCTAATCATTAAATATTCTTTATCGCAAACCCCAGTCAAAAATTCTTCAATGTGAGCTCTTTCCAATACTGCAGCTTTGTTTGCATTGTATCTTCTCGATTCACTCTTCAAATAAACAATAAGCTTGTTATATTTTCTAATATTTATATTTTTGTAGACCTTTATAGTACCTTCAACATCGAATACTTCAACCACGTATATGAAATTGCATATGTTTTCTTCAAATTTAAAAAATGCGATAGGATGACTTCTTCATTTATTGTCATTACTCTCCGTTTTTCCCTCCATTCGTTAAATTCGGCGAACACTTTTCCATAATATTCCCTGGATTTCGCTGGCAATAAATGCAAAATTGCTTCTTGAGGTTCTTCAAAAACAGCCACAGGAACACGATTACTTTCTTGCATTTTTACCAAATTCAAATAGAACTTTTTATTAAATAATTGATAATAAACAACGTGCCACAGCAACCAGTAAGTATAACAAAACTTACCACGTTTCAATGAGTACTTGCAAGAAATATCAAGTCGTGCCAATTATTTTATTAAATTCCAATAATTCTGACTCCACAAATATTATTGTAATGTGATCATGGATAAAATATTGTATTGCATTCGTGTTTTAATTGTCTTTTATCCACTTAAGAATATTAAACGCTCGAACTACGTTCTCGCGTTTAAACAAACATTCTTGCTTGGATAAAACGCTACTTAAAACACTTATACAATAAATAACTAATACTTTGACCCTGTTAACACGCCTGTGCACTTTAATTTAAAAGTCTTAAATATTTTCACAAAAAAAAATCGAGATTTACACTGATTTTGAGATCGTTTTTGACGTTAGCGCAATACTTAATCGATTTAAATATATCAGATGTATAGGTATAAGATGAATATAAGCGGCCCTAATATAGACCTCTGAGGAACTCCTGTATTAATAATACTGTAAGGAGATACGTAATTATTGTGCATGATTTTTTGTTTTCTTTTAGAAACATAAGATCTCATAAATGAGACTGATATTCCGAGAAAAATCCTTAAAATTGTATTTTAAATCCTTACTAATTTAAATTTCCGTTGATATTTCTCGATTTCTTAGAAATAACGTCTTCCCCCAGTGTAGCGAGCTTCCCGTTTGGCGTCGTCGGCTGACACAAACTTCGATCGCATTTATAAAAACTGTTTCATGTGGGTCGGGAGGCAATAAATTAGGAAGAAGAGGTCCTGCGTCAGAGGTGCACGGTATTTACTAAACTTTCGGAACCCTAACGAGCCGGTATTGACAGTATTGCGGTTGTTTTATGTAACTTGGACGCGAGGAAACTCGCAATCCTCTGCTCCTGTACGTAGAGTCGTAATGCGGGAAATCATACGTAAATGTTTGATTTTAATTATTGCAGAATAAACACCAGTGGTGGGGGTGACTGGCGTCTGGGGGGGGTTCTTTTTTACGGTTTTTGAACACCGAATTCTGTTTGTAATGAACAAAAACTTGCAGGGCGATGCGCAATGATCTTTTTACTCAATATGTGTGACATATCACACACATATTCTACAAACCTCCAGGTAATATCATCTTCATTGTACTTCAAGTACCTCGTATACCATCAGAAAATGCCAATATATTTTAAACGAATACGCGTTTATGTAATTCAAAGTATAAAGAGTATAAACAGCTAAACCCAAGTACGCGCCATTATTCCATTGCTAGAAATTGGCCTCAATGATTTGGGATCGAGGGGGATTATCCCTCTTTATCCTGCCTCATCTCGTGTAGGCCTGGACAGCCTTCGTAGGTGGGCCCCATCCGTCGTCTACTCTGACCGCAAATGCGGCCGGTGTAGGCGCTTTGTGGGACCTTCTTTTGTCCTGGCTGGGCCCCGCCGGCTAGGGCCCTTTCTTCTGGCGCTCTTCTTGCTTCGCTGGCTCGTCTGTGTAAACCCCGGGGGTGGTGTCATGTTTATGTGTGCATTGGTTGGGTAGGGTAGTGCGGCTATGCAGCCTAAACCCAAGTAAAAAACGCATCCTTCTTCTACCTTTCTATTTGCTATAGTAGTATAGTAAGTATCTGTCTTACTATTATTAGCTAAATATCTAATTGGCTTAGCTATAGGTACAAAGCTTCATTTGTGTTTGGTCAATAGATGATATTTTTCTGCTGTGGTTTCTGTACACCACGCATTGAGATAGATTATGTATAGGTTATGTAACAACTATCGTTTTCTACTGTCAGTATCTTTCAGAATTTGTCTCTAGATCAGAGCGGATCTGTTTTGAGATGGATGTGAGAGGGGGCAAGCAATTTTTTCTGGATTACCTTCTGTAATACACATAATAAAAGTGTAGATCCCTAGGTCTGGACGAGGTCCGGAACATTTTCAAAATTGCAAAAATGTTTAAAAAATTTAAAAAAATAACTTATGACCTGAGTTTTTTAGTTATATCTTGGAACCTATTCATTTTGGAAGAATATTAAAGAGGAAAAAAAGATTTAAAATTGAATTTTGCACAATTTACTGCAAGTTAACAATCTTTAAATTTATTACCGATATTGCAAAATGGCAATAATTGATGGAAAAAAGTGTTTTGGATAATAATTATTTTAAAATATTTTAATTGCTCCGAGGGTTTTCTAATTTTGATAAAAAAAACTTTAAAGTCTAATAAAACAACACACCAAATTTCATTGTAATATAGGTTCTATAGTTTTCGCAAAATAACTTTTTGAACAAAAAATTTGAAAACAAATTTTTGAGCCTCAAATAAAGCATCTAGATCAGGGGTCGGCAAGTAATTTTAGGTGGGGTCCGGATACTTTTGAAAATTCTTAACGAGGTCCAGAAAAAAATTCATATTTCTTATTTTTTATTTTAATTTGGACTCAAATTTAATCTGCTTACTAACCATTAAGAACTCAAAACACTCACACAATTGTAAAATACTAGAAAAAATGATAACATTGGCACTTAAACGTAAAAAACATTTTTTAAATAATTTATTTGAGTAATTTATACTTTCAAACAATTTTTGGCGGTCCAGTATTTTACCTTCCGCGGTCCGGACCTGGACCGCGGTCCGCCAGTTGCCGACCCTTGATCTAGATACTTGAAAATTTTTTCACATAGAAAAGACCGTTCAACCTTTCAAATGGTTTTTGAAAAATTGTAATTATACATTTATCAATTTGCAATTTAGTTTTTTCCAAAAATTATAATTTTAAAGCACTATTTTTTCTTAATTTTATCTGTACTTGACAAAAAAATTAATTTCCAAATATTTTTTTTAATTTGTTTAAATAAAAATTATTTAAATAATTGTAATAATTATAATTAAATACATTTATATTCAGAGTTGAAATATATACGTAAACAAATTTTTTCATTGAAAAAGTGCTATAGCATAGGGTAAAATATACAGTATATTTAATGCATAAATAATAAATTTTGTTTATAACAAAATATGTGCAAATTAGACAGTTGGCATTACGATATTCGCATTCCTTGGCTCGCGAGACATCGGATTAAAAAGAAAAGATCGAAATTGGTCCATTAGAAGCCGAGAAATGCAATTTTTTTTCGTACCTTCGCATTTTGAACCTCCGAATTCAGTGTCGGAGCGAAAGCACCCTCTCCCACTTTTCGTGTTTTGAGTCACTTTTCGCACGTGCGAGCGATAGCTTCTCCGCTGATTTATCTATGTTGCCGATAACTTATGGATATGAACATTTTCTCCAGCTTAGAACTCGGAAAAACGAAGCCACTGGATCAAATATTATTGCTAAATTGTTTACAAATTAACGGTAAATGCTGATAAACTTCGACCGCTTATATATCCAGAATCAATAAACGGAATTTAACTTTTTTTTTAAAAAAAAAGAAGGGTCTTTCCGAGTACTTTAAAATTATAATTTTTGAAAAAAAATTAATTGCAAATCGATAAATATGATCTAATTGTTTAAAAATTAGAAAGAAAGAGTGTTAACTTTAAAAATTTTAGTTATTTATTGCTTTATTTATCTTATTATATGTATTGCATCTATGAATTCCAATTGTCAGTCTTTACTGTATTTTTACGTTTGACTATTTACGTTAATGTTTGTATTGTATCCAATTCGTATGTGTATTTTATATTTTGATTTTGTATCTTTAGACGTTAGATTTTACTCTTACTCTTACTATAGGACTCTGTCCTCACTATTATGTTCATTCGTTTTTCCCCTTTCTTTCTTTTTTGACTTGTGTAAATACTTATGTATACCTAGGACCAATAAACTAAACTAAACTAAACTAATTTACTGTGACCGTCCTAATCAACCGATTTCAATTTTTCAAACACCATATGAAAGGTTGAGCGGTTCTTTTTTATGTATTTTTAAAATTCGGAATCTTTTTTTTAATTTTTATCAAAAATTTATTTTGCGAAAACTATAAAACCGATTTTAATGAAATTTAGTGCGTTGTTTTATTATACTCTAAAGTTTTTTTTACCAGAATTAGAATGCCCTCGGAACAATTCAAACATTTTTAAAAAATTATCCAAGAAAACTTTATTATTTTGCCTTTTTTTCATCAATTATTGCAATTTTGCAACAACGGTAATAAATTTAAACATTTTTAACTTACAGTATATTGTGCAAAATTCAATTCTAAAACTATTTTTCCTTTTCAATATTCTTCCAAAATGCATAGGTTCCAAGATATAAGTAAAAAACTTTTTAAAATGTTTTAAACATTTTTGCCATTTTGAAAATGTTCCGGACCTCACCCAGATCTAGGGAGCTACACTTTTATTATGTGAGTTTATTTTTGCTCTAATAGATTCCTGAAAATTTCCCGAATATGCTAACAAATTTTCCGAAAATTCGTTTGAATGTTTATTACAAATGTATCCAAACATTTTTTAAATAAATAGGTTGAAAAACGAACTTAGTATTTTGTACATAGACGAACAATTTCGATATCCCAATATTTCAAAAACTATTGGGAATTCTGGGAAAGTAAATATAATTATTTTTGCATAAAATTAGTCATAGAAGTCATATACATATATCCCCACAGCCACCCTGTATAACAAGTGAACGAAATAAGGAGCAAGTCGTTAGTTTTTTATGCAAGGAGTATTAAATAGTACAATTACAAAATCCATTTAATTCTAAAAGCCCGTTTGATAGCTCATTTAGGTACCCATCGCCGCCTGCTCTATGAATAATATATCCGTCTTCCCCGTTTCCGCTAAAATTCGAAAATTTCTTCCGACTAGCGACAATTTAAGCTACAATCCGACCGCCCAATACAAACTTTTAAAGAGTTTTAAATCGTTGGTATTCAAATTAAATATCGACCCGAACAATCGGCACAGAGGGGGAAATAATGAGAAACAAATTTCCATTGTTTACCGCCATTTCGTGTTGTAAGTTTCCTTCGGTCCGTATTAATTAAATGCTGGTTTAATTAAGAAACAACTGCGAGATCATAATTTACTTTGTTATACCAGCGAAACAAATGTCCGGCTTTGGTAATAAAATTAAGATAGCGCGCCTAACTTTGCGGGGACTGGGATTCGCCCTCGCGGGCTGGGGTCGCCTTTGGGGGTGGGTTGTAAGTGGCGTGGAAGCCCAAAAGTCGCCGCTCCCAACTTGAATTCAATTACGGACTCTATAAAAAAAATGTTAAGCTTTACACAGCTTTTGAAATAGACTTCAATTTATTGAATTCAATTTATTTTTAACTACGCATCTGTATAGACGATATGTGTGTGTTACAAAGCATACTACGGTAATAAGTACAGTAAGTTATGAACATTTTCTTACTGAAATTTTGGTAGCTAGGTTTATTTATAAAAGTACGACCCTGCATTCTTGCCCTTTTCTATTGTCGAATTATCTACAATACATGAACGTGCATTTTTTTATTTTGAAATTAATATATACACATCTGAAAGTTTGTGGCCACAATCAAATAAATAAACAATAGTAATCTACACTGAAAAAAAAGTATTTGGATCAAATGAGAAGATAGTTTTAAATTCAATTTTTGCCATAAATGTTATTTTATTCTATTCAAATGTATATACTTTCGTCAAACTATTTGTAAATATAATTTAATTCAAATCTTTTGTTGTTTTGAAATTTATTATCTCGGACTTTAGCTACAATATCTCTTGAATTATTATTCAAGACAAATGTAGCAAATTATAATCAAACTTATGTTTTCTTGAAAGAAAATTGTAGCAGGTCACATAATGGCGTAGGTGGGAAGTAGCACGATAGATGGAGCCACTTACGCTCTGTTTATACACATTTCCTTGTGAGTAACGACACTAAAGCAGCTGGATCGTTCTAAAGACATAATGATGAGGACCATCAATAAGTCCCAAACCCTATGTCTGGTTGGTTAAACTTACCAACGATCCTAGCTGTTGTACTAGGTGTTGTGAGATTGAAACAAAATATTTTTTATTAAGAAAATATTTTTTGCGTACCTATAGTTTGTTTCGCTATTATTTTCTCGTATTATCAAAACATAGTGTTCGTTAAATCTATTTTTCACGAAAACACATCTAGATACCGAAATGAAACAAGAGTACATAATTAATGGAAAAATGATTGCTCTTTCAGCTTTTGAACCAAGTTTCATGTTAGACATACAGGGTAAAAAGTTATTAACTAAATTTTCGGTAAAATTGGTCGTGAGTGGCACCCTCTATGAGCAACACTTAATTTACAACACGCATCTTATTCGTCGCTTAAAAAAATTTAGTTTCACAAATTTTCAAGTTCCTAACCTACATATTTTCAGAATAATCGCAAAAAAACGATTTAAAATTTTAACTTTCAACACCCTGTATTTCCGAAACTATCAACTTTCGGATAAGGCATGTTTACGCCAATGGTCACCATTTTACGTGTAGTATCTTCAGCTTTCGATTTTCCCATTGTTAATGAATCACCCTCTATATAAACGTGCGATACCTTAAAATCAAATGTTCAAATTAAAGTTTTTTTTGCGTGCATATTGTGCTAGTAAGCGGCAATACGCGTTCTAATAGCAGAAATAGGCTAAATCTATGGTCAAGCCGTATACCGATCTATGCTCACAATACACAATGCTACTGACTGACAAAAAACACTCCACCAAGCAATGTGTCAAACTCACACACGTCACAGGGCAGACATTAGGGTGCCGCTAGATACGTATCGAATAAATTGATCGATGCGAAGCTTCAGGTCAGAGGCAGACATGTACAGGGTGGTTGATTTTCGTAGTTTTATAGGGTACAGCCAAAACGATGATAGATACAAAAAATCTGATATCGATGTCGCCTCCTCTTCTTTTGAATTTACTTCGCTGCTACAAAAAGATCTTGATTAGTTTTAGATATACAGGTTTTTCTTTAAATCTTCCATTTTCATTAACCTCTCTATCTCTGTTGTCATTAAATTTAGAAGAAAAAAGTTTGAACATTATTTGTTCTATTTTTATGAGAAAGCCATTGGCGTACTCAGATTTTTTACAAATCGCACAGTTTTTCCGATATTACATAAACATAGTTTTTTTAATCCGACCTCTATTAATATATCAACAACTGTAAAAGTCCCTAGATTTTTTTTTAATTTAGCACCGCTATATCAACTTTTAGACTTTGGTAAGTTTGTCAGGTAAGTTTTTTATTTTCAACATTTTTTGTACAAAATAGTACCTACCTTATGTTACTTTTTAATTTTCACAGAAGAATAAAAAGCTGAACAAGACATACAACTCCTTCATTAATTAAAGTTTCAACGCACCAAGCATTTCTTTTATTGACATGAATTCGTTGAAACGTAGAGATTATTAAAAAATTGCAACGTTGCTCTCGTTAACGGGTACACGAGCTAATTATCATCGTAACAGCATAATTAAGACAGAATAAAAATTCCTGAAGTATTAAGTTACCTTCATAAAGAAGTTTAATTCTTAGTGTAGACAATTTATACGGTGCCTGAGTTAGTGAAGTTATACGATATTTTAAACTCTAAGAAAAACGAGTTTTAAACAAAGCAGATTAAGTTCTGGATACCTTTTGAGATGAGATATAACCCTACCGGTAAAATAAGCTAAACTTGAAAAGACTTTGTTGTTTACAGAAGACTGGTTTCAGTTACCTATACGAAAAAATTCTATTCGGGAAGTTTATTTTTTTTAATTATTGGTTCTACAAGGTGTTTGCGAAAGTAGAGTTTTAATTTTAAGGGTTATAACTGATACCAAAATAATTATTTTATAATAGTTTTATAACTTTTACAACTTTTTTAAGCAGTAAAAACTGTTAAAATCTTGTGTCAGTTAATACGGGTTTTCTTGAAAATCGTAAAGTTTTTTAAATTTAACAGGAGTAAAAAATTTTTTTAAATTAAATTCTGCTGTGAATTAATATTATTTTTCAGTTCGGTCAATGAAAAAAAGTTCGGTACAACTAAATCATGTACCAAAGATTTTTTCTACGGTAAAGTGTTGCAGAGGTATTAATTCTTTTCTAAAATTATTGCCCCACTTTGGGGGCTCATAATTCCTCAGGGGTGAAACTTTGTATATAGGTAAGTTTGGTTAAATTACAATATTTTGGACACCCCTACATGCACCTGCCCTGTGTCAGTTCTTATGCGGAACACCCTCTATGTATGTATGTTGGGGGGTGGTGGAAAATTGCTTTTCCATCGCGGCACTTAGGCCTTATCAGGCCCCTTGTACATCCCCCTTTCATTACTAGAGTACTTTTCTTCAAACCATCCTATTACTACACGGGTGGCTTGGTGGCAAAGTCTCGTACAATTTTTTATGTATGATAGCATGGTCTTGAGTTACGGAGATTTGTTGCTCTATTCCCATTACCATTTTATCGGGGACCACACGCAGGCGGAAGGTGTTGAGCAACCCAGGTCTCTGGTAGGCTGCCACAGCCACATCCCGAGCCTGCCTTAGGTCACACATCCAAGTTCCAGCCTGCGTCCGTGATGCATACCTCGGCCGATCGAAATCCATCGGCCAAGACACCCGGCTAGGCGGTCCCCGGGACACCCTGTATATACTCAAATCAAAGCGTCAGTCTCGGAAGCGTTTCGGTGTTGATTTTGTTCGTTTCGTGCACACTCTGTCGCCCCCACTAAAACATCGATTCCTAAAATTTTAATTTACCCGGCAGTTTATTATAAAGTCTTTCTGATTCCCCCGTCGGGAGAGATGCATACCCATAATATTCGAGCAATTATCCCGATGGGAAGTGGAACTAATCCACTAGAAACTCGTTTAAAAATTTAAGGCAAAGTTTCACCGTTCCCTGCACGTAGGAACTTGGCAAAATCCGAGACGGGTATTTTTAACTCAATTATAACGCGGGATATACACTTAATAAAAACGGTTTAAATTACTTTGGCGCTTAAGTGGGTACTTAAAAGCAGATTTTTAAACGAGGGGCTCCTCTTTTTTGTCGTTGGCAAATGGCAACCCTTGCAGGACCAAAAAACAAGGACGCTTCTCTCCTAAGTTTAACAGGGCGATATTTCATCCGAGATGGAGGCATAATCTATTTTATCGGGTCCGCGAGTCAACCGTACATTCCAGGTCCGTACTTTGCGTAACACATTGAGAAAAATATACAGGGTGGCCAAATAAAAACGAAACAGAGCAATTTTCAGGAACTGCGTCAAGATTGTAGAAAAACGCTCAGACCCGTCGATTTTAGATTAATATTCTTTGCTGGTGTTTTTGACTCCGCCACTTTCACCCCCAAGCAAGGGTAAGCATCACCCCAAAATATTTAAATGGCATTGGGGATTGAGTAATATTTCTTTTGAAAGCTCTTACAATTCTCTTTACAACAGACTTTAAATTTTATAATTCCGCCCAATACTTTGAAACAAATGTACATTTTAAAATTAAAATTATGTTTAGTTGCTTACTTACTACTTAGTTGATTAAATGTTCAAACTGATGACTGCCCGCTTCCATACAAGAATAAAGACTTTTTTCGAAACGTTCGCGCACATTCCGAAGTATTTCCGGAGTGATTGGACGGCATTCGTCGACGATTCTTTGACGCAAATCTTCCAGCGACGCTGGCTGTGTTTTATAGATTTTACTTTTTAGGTATCCCCACAAAAAGAAATCAAGGGGCGATAAATCCGGTGATCGTGGAGGCCACTCAATGCTGCCTCTTCTCCCAATCCAATTCCGTAGAAAACGTTGGTCCAAATACTGACGGACAATTAACGCATAATGCGGAGGAGCACCGTCCTGTTGAAAAATCAAATGATCTTCATCATACTCTGGAACATTTTCAATAATATCAGTCAAGGCAGGGTCAATAGCGTCTTCCAGTAATTGCAAATACATTTGGCCAGTCAAATTACCAGGTAGAAAAAAAGGACCCACCAGCCGGTCACCGAAAATTCCAGCCCATACATTTAATTTTTCCGGTTGCTGTGTATGCACCTCGTGAAAAACTCTTGGGTTTGAATCGGACCAATAGCGGCAATTGTGACGATTTACCGTCCCGTTCAAGAAAAAACTGCATTCATCAGAAAAACAGATGTTAAAAAGGAACTGTGGATCGTTCCCTGCTCGCTCACTCATTATTTCGCAAAATTGCAAACGGCGGTCATAATCATCCTCATGAAGTTCCTGGACTAAATGTATTTTGTATGGATGGAATTTATTCTTCTTCAAAATGGTTTGTATGCTAGTTCGATTGATCCCAGACACAGATGCCAGCTGCCTCGTACTTAATGTAGGATCAAGATGAACTTGTCCCAAAACTGCAACTTCACTAGCTTCATTAACTATAGGTTTTTCAATTTCTCGTTTTTTATTGGCTACGTTCCCTGTCTCTTGAAATTTTTTTACTAACTCTAGAACATACTTCCTCCTGACATGTCGATCTTGATGTTGTTCATTAAATAGCTGAGCTGTTCTATTCGCACATTTATTGTTCATAAAGTAAAGCGAAATGATATCTACCCTTTCCGCAATGGAATAAACCATAGTGTTTAATTTTCAAAAACACAATTAAATAAACTACCAACCAACGCTTCCAAATAATACTAGAAAATAATTTGGAATCCACTAATTTTACGTTCATTGTGTGTGTATAGCATTCATTTCTGTTTTCCACAATTGTGTTTTTTTTTACGAAAGTGATAGTAACAAATCGTCAAAAACCAATGTAACGCAAGAAATACTAAATTGGCGTACTTAACTCGAATGACTGATATTTTTACCGTTACTAATTGTTTGTACATAAGTTTCAACTTTAAAATCAAAATCCTTAATAAGTATTGGGCGGAATTATAAAATTTAAAGTCTGTTATAAAGAGAATTGTAAGAGCTTTCAAAAGAAATATTACTCAACCCCCAATGCCAAATATTTTGGGGTGATGCTTGGCCTTGCTTGGGGGTGAAAGTGGCGGAGTCAAAAATACCAGCAAAGAATGTCCCCCTTTAATCTAAAATCGACGGGTCTGAGCGTTTTTCTACAATCTTGACCACAGTTTCTGAAAATAGCTCTGTTTCGTTTTCATTTGGCCACCCGGTATAGTTTTGCAGAAATGTAATTAAATTGAGTACAACAAAAATTACAATGAAAAAAAAAACGTTTTTAAAACAAAGTTAAAATACAACTTGAACTGCAATATCCAGACAGTCTTGTGTTGGCAGGTTTAGCAGCTACGTATGCCTAAGGATCTTCTCTGAAGGGTGGAAAAAGCCTGGGTTGTGTGCTTTAGGAGCAAGGGGTGCTTCGAGCTCGGTTTTTACTTTTTAGCAGAAGATATAACTCGAATTTGTAACTTGTAACTTTTCGAAACATAAGTAAAAATATTTTTTCCCATCCTGCGTGCTTTAGTCTGCGTAGTCTGCGCTAATTTGTCAGTGCATTCCTTGGCAGGAACTGCACCTCGTATGATGCTTTTTGAAGATTTGTTAACAATTTTGGAAACATGGGTGAATATCGAAAATATATTTGTATAAAATAGTCTTTCGTGAGAACATCACCGTTAAATATTATAAACGTTTACCCGTATTACCTTGTATTGCAATGAAGGCCTTACTAAGACATTCGTGTCACGTACTTTTCATTAATTAATTCGAAAATGTGATACCCCTTCCAGATACCATGCATGTAATTTGTAGGACCCCTGTTTAGTTCTCAAGACCGCCACAGCAACCGTTGAAATTTATCCGTTAAATTTCAGAGCAAGCTCTCTCCCTTCTCGAGTTTCACGAGATGGAACGCCTAGCTGAGTGATGTATTCGCTTTTTGTTTACCACGGCTGTCTAGGATAAATAAACAAAAACAAACAGAAGGGGATGTAACCGTCTTGCAACGTTTTAAGGAAAGATTTGGAGCGTCCGAAGTTCCACTACCTGGAACGGGGCGTTACCGAGAGTGTCCCTAACTTAGAAGAGTTTTTCTATAAAAAGTGATACCAGAAAAGGTATATGTACAGGGTGTTTCAAATTCGATAGTACGGGCCTACTGTGAGGATGCAAAAAAATTTAAATAAAATTTTTTCAAATAAACTTTTATTAGAGAAATTTTTCTGTATTACTAGTTATAGACCGATCAAAATAACTCATTTAGAGGAAAAAAAAAAGAAAATTGTTACCTAGACTTTTATAAGTGGAAATGGTAAAGGGGCTTATGATAAACGAAAAAAAAAATAAATGCGTGAGCAGGGGCGGCGGAGGTTTGATTTGGGGGGTTGAAAAGTTATGAAAAATTATATCATTAGGATTTCTGGCGAAAGTTGACATCAAACAAAAAAGTATCCTATACAAAAGTTGTAGATCATGCAAAAATCTACAACTTTTGTAGAGATCACTTTTTAACATAACCTCAAAATTTCCGAGAATAATGCGAAAAACAGGTTTTTTCTGATTTTTCGATTTTTATTTCTCATTTCCGCAAAAATAATTTAATTTTGACGAAACTTGGTGAAAGTATACCTTTCTCTGTCTTAAATAACCTCAAATTTTTTTAGATAAAAAGATCAAGAAGTTTCTGGGATATTAATTTTTTTCGGCCTGAAACACTTTTTTTTCATGGAAAAATTCTACTTTAAAAAATCATCGTACAGAAATCTGCCGGTAATCATTTTTTTCGTTTTGACGTATACTTTTTGGGGAAATAAAAAAATTTGTAATCACAGCTCAAAAACATGCTCAAAAATGCAAAAAAGTAAAAAATTACTTGCAACAATGAATTTTTCAGTTATTGTTGATAATTTGTTTAAATTAAAAAACATTCAAAAATTCTACGGAAAAAAATAAAAAAAAAACTGTCATTGTTTAACCCAATACTATTTTTATACAGTATTGCTATAAACATAAGTCGAATAGTGAATAAATAAAATAAATAATAATTTTTTTGATAGATATACAGTGTGTCCAAGATAAGGATGGGATAGCATTAGGATCTAAGAAACGGTAAAAGATACGGGGTGGCTCAGATTAGAAAAAAGTTGTGTTGTTTTATACCTAACAATATGCTGTTTAGAAAGTTTTAAAAATCCGGGTAGTTCCGGAGATATCCGGAAAACCCCGAAATTTTGCTAAATTGTTTATTTTTTTCTGGCTTTATTTGAAAACGAATTTTAAAATAAGTTACATATTTGCGATGCCACTTTTTTCGCTCTATACAATGGCGTCAACATTTTTGCAATCCGACGTTTCGTCTTCAAGGAGTCATCATCGGGTTAATTTTTTTTTAAATACGTCGCTGCTAATTTTATGACAAAATCTAAGTCATTTTTAATTCTGAATTTGAGGATAGATAGCTTGTTTTAGCTATAATTTAAATTTTTTCCTGAGTACGGCTGTGAACGCTTTCAAAATATCTATTGGATGAAGTCATAACAGTATAAAAGTCAATACCGCACAAAATATCCAACAATTTTTTACCACTGTTGGCAATACTAATTAGAAATAATAAAATATTTCATAAATTCGTTTTATTTTTTAAATTATGGATTAAAAAATTGTTGGATATTTTGTGCTGTATTGATTTTTATTCTCGCCTCCCTCTCTCTCTCTCTCTCTCTCTCTCTCTCTCTCTCTCTCTCTCTCTCTCTCTCTCTCTCTCTCTCTCTCTCTCTCTCTCCAATAGATACAGGTATTTTGAAAGCGTTCAGACTT
Organism: Anoplophora glabripennis; assembly: GCF_000390285.2. NCBI lineage: Eukaryota > Metazoa > Arthropoda > Insecta > Coleoptera > Cerambycidae > Anoplophora > Anoplophora glabripennis. The sequence goes on from NW_019416609.1 coordinate 215,514, forward strand.
TTTTAAGCGATTACAATAGTAATATCATCCAATACAGAATTAAAAATGACTGGATTTTCTCATAAAAATAGCAGCGATATATTAAAAAAAATTAATCTGATGATGGTCCGTCGAAGACGAAACGTGGCATTGCAAAAATGTTGACGCCATTGGATAGAACGAAAAAAGTGGCAATGTAAGTAGACTTTGCAGTGAATACTATATATTGCGGAAATCTCAAATCATCCTGATAATTTAATGAAACACAGTTTTATTTTATTTTTTTCCGCAGAATTGAATGGTGTAATCAGTTTTTGAATGGTTTTTAAATTAAACAAATTATCAACAATAACTGAAAAATTCATTGTTGCAAGTCATTTTTTATTTTTTTGCATTTTTCAGCATGTTTTTGAAACGTTACTACAGATTTCTTTATTTCACCAAAAAGTATATGTCAAAACGAAAAAAATGATTACCGCCAGAACTCTGTACGATGATTTTTATAAGTAGAATTTTTCTTTGAAAAAAAAGTGTTTCAGGCCGAAAAAAATGAATATCTCGGAAACTTCTTGATTTCTTTATCTAAAAAAATTTGAGGTTATTTAAGACAGAGAAAGGTATACTTTCACCAAGTTTCGTCAAAATTAAATTATTTTTGCGGAAATGAGAAATAAAAAACAAAAGATCTGAAAAAAACTGTTTTTCGCATTTTTCTCGGAAACTTTGAGGTTATATTAAAAAGTGACCTCTACAAAAGTTATAGATTTTTGCATGATCTACAACTTTTGCAATGGATACTTTTTTGTTTGACGTCAACTATCGCCAGAAATCCCAATGGTACAATTTTTCATAACTTTTCAACCCCCCAAAATCAACCCTCCGTCGCCCCTGCTCACGCATTTATTTTTTTTAGGTTTATTATAACCCCTTTTACCATTTCCACTTATAAAAGTCCAGGTAACAATTTTTTTTTCTCCAAGTGTAATTTGGTTGGACTATTATAAGCAATATCGTCCTACAGAGTTTCAAAAGAAATACCGCCTAAAATTCACATTAGCGGTGAAAGCAGAATTATTTATTGATACAATACTAAGAACTAAAAGAATAATCCAAGTATATTTTTTGTTCTCCACGAAATACTGCATGATTTCTAGAATTTCGTCGGCTCCGTCCCAGAAATCAATATTCATAACTTGGACACATTTGGTCGCCGTACGTGGGATTAAAATTGGCCCTGTTAAGGGCTAATTAAATAATAAATTATGCACCCCCCAACACCGACAGGAAAAACAGAATTAACAACGCCCGATGAGCGCGTGTTCGATCAGTCTTTGTCACAGGAAACAACTTTTAAGGCTGCCGATTTGTCTGCGGGCTTATCAGTTCAATGCATAAATTGTGCCATCCGCCATCTGCGAAGTTATCAAAGTTTAAAAACATATGTGGCGGATCCGAAAGTTCCAGAAGTCCATAAATATTGCCCTTTTCCAGCGAGATGCGCCCCCACACGTTCCTATGAATTATTATAGTTTCACAAAAAAGTGTCCTGGGAGGGTGGAACTTATATAAACTAGGAAAAATACTATTAGAGGCAACTGTTGCTTTACGCACACGAACGCAGGGTTCAACACACCCTAAATTTAACGGTTTTCGAGGTTAAAATCGACGATTTTACAAAATAAGAGAAATTTCAGTGACAACGAAACTTTTTACCTTTAAGGGTAATAATAATTTAGTTCTCCAAGCACTTCATTTTATGTAAAAATATATTAGTAAAATAATATTCCTGTTGTTTTAATTTATTTATCCAAAATCACCTTATAATTCTATTTAAAAAAATCATCGTACAGAGTCCTGCCAGTAGTAATTTTTTTCGTTTTGACATATACTTTTTGGTGAAATAAAGAAATCTGTAATAACATTTCAAAAACATGCTCAAAAATGCAAAAAAATTAAAAATGACTTCCAACAATGAATTTTACAGTTACTTTTCTTCAGAACTTTTTTTCTTTAAATACCAAAAGAAATGGTGTCCTGAAGTTACGGATCGTACTTAGGAACCACGCTGTATAAGTAAGACTTGCGTTTCTGTTTCTTATTGAACATCAGCATTCGGACACCCTGTAGCTGTAATTACTAGAAACACGCCCTTGTTTCAATTTTAAGTTTTATCCGCTGGCTCTGTTCATTTTTTTATTCATTTGTGCCCCTCATTTATGTAAATATGAGGCTGGCGTTTGAATTTTTCAACTACCGAGCGGCAAACATGTTTCAATGAGGCAGGATATGTTTCAGAGGCCTTTACCCCTTTGTTCGGTGTATTAAAAACATCTGAACACTGAAAACGCCATGATTTCTTTTTTTAGGATAAAAAGCGCTACAACGGAATTGGTGATTCCGTAGCGATATGTTTATTTTATTAGCTCGTGTTAAAAAATATACGTGCAACGTTTTTAATAGAATTTCCTTTACTAAATTATGTATTTTTGAGAGAATTGTACATTTTAGTATGAAATTTCATTAGTGCATGGTTATTTTCCGGGCATGATCTTCAGAATAATAATAATAATATACCACCTCTTTCAGCATATCGTATTATTTAATTCACAAAGAATTTGTATTAGCGCGTTTTGGTACCTGTTTAGCAACGTAACTCTCTTTCTGTCTGTATCGACACTATTCAGAAAAAACGATTTATGAATAAACGGAAATTATATGACGTAAGCCAATCAACAGCTACATTAAGTATAAAAATGTTATTTCCCCTACGTCTGATGACAAAATCGATCTTATGTCTAATCTCCCAACATTATTCTGAGTGCGTAGGCAGCCATATTTCGACAGAAGCATTTTTTTCAGATGTATTTATAATTTACATAGTAGAAATAAAAAAAATTCTTGTCCTTTAATTAATTTTAGTGAATGGTGTATTATGTGGTGTGGATGGTTGTTACAGTATTCCTAATGAAATATGTAATGTGCTCAGTAACAAATGTACAGATTAAGTTACTGAAAATTAAGGACAAAAATTACAGTAACAAAAGTTCTGTATACAGGGTGGTCCGAATTTTATGCAGGAAACTTCGAGGGCAGATAGATCTCTTTAAAATAATATGTGTTTGCCTTATAAACATAGGTCTGGAACGGCACCGTTTTAGAGATACAGGGTCAAAAAAAATTAATTTTTTGTTTATATCTCCGGAATCTATTAACCGATCTCAATAAAATTTGGTACATATAATATATGATAGTAGGCGTTATATTCCCTGAAATATGAGCTTTAAAGGTTCAACCAGTGGTGTACAACTGGACAGGGGTCACCCCCTTTTTACAAAAAAAACTACGCCACTGCATTTTTTACATGTCATTGTAACTGATTTATATTTTAATGCACAAAATACGTAAGGTCTCAAGTTATTCATACCAATACAATCCCCTTGTGGCATACACTTCGAAGGATAATATTACAAGAATATTTGTTTATGTTTAAAAGTAAGTGCAATTTGTAAGCACATCAACAAAATTATTTACACTCCTTTCTACACCACCTGTGAAGTAGTGTGAGATAAAAACAAAAAATCAATTTTTTTAAGAACCTCAACACCCTGTATCTCCAAAACGGGGCCGTTCCAGACCTATGTATATAAGGCAAACACATATTATTTTAAAGAGATCTATCTACCCTCGAAGTTTCCTGCATAAAATTCGGACCACCCTGTATAGGAAAAAACTGAATATGCTAGTCTCTGATCATTTCTTATTTACTTTCGAAAAGGGATTCTCCTAATATAGCCTATAAAATAATAATCAACCTCCCCTTCTCCCACACAATTCCATAATTAGTATCTACCATTATAGTGAGAGTAAACGGAAGAGTATTATAATAGTCCAGGAAAATTAGCATTTCACCTCGGAATTGGATAAAGAAGGTTCGATTTTGATGAGACAAAGTGCGTTCTCTTCGTAATTGCATGTAGGTCAAAGTCTACAACGTCTCATGCGGCGCTAATTTGTTTATTTATTAATAATCAATTATTATTAACAAATTAGCGTATTTCGGATATTACGTGGGTTGGAAAAGGCCAATTTTGATGCGGTAGAGCCCATTCTTCTTCTGATTAGTTGTACCTTAACTTTGGGAGACTCCCACCGATCTTCATTTGTTTATTGATTTTTATTCGATCATTAAGAGCAAATTAGGCAATCGGACTGGGAGAGGGGGATTTTCACGCGGTAATCGACGCTCTTCTCGTACTTGGATTACAAGGTGATCCAGAACCACTAAGGGCCACTAAGGGCAGACTGATTTTCATTTGTTCATTGATCTTCAATGAATTAGTATATACAAATTCGGGCTGTTATCTGTGAGCTGGACGAGAAAAGTCTGATTTTTATGGAATAAGTCACTTTGATCATCATCCGGGATATTCCAAAACCGTTAAGGTCCGAATGATCTTCATTTGTTTCTTTTTACTAATTAATCATTATAAAAAAATTACACGTGCAATCTGTAACTAAGACTTAGAATGGATAATTTTTAATCAAAGAGAAGTGGATAACATTTATTCATAATGATTCATGTTCTATATGGTCTTCAGCTTTTTGAGAATTCACTTCCTGCATTAGGGTCTTGAACTTTCTATATAAAACCACGTTCATCCCGTCCAAATCGGCTAGTCCTACTCCCGACCGCAGATATCACGTCTAATTTGTTTATAACAATCAAATAAAAACTGATAAACAAATGAAGATCGGTGGGGGTCCTTTACAGTTAAAGTACAACTAATAAGAAGAAGAATGAGCTTTACCTCATCAAGATTGGCCGTTTCCACCACACGTAATATCCGAAATACGATTATTTGTTAATAATAATTGATTATTTATCAATAAACAAATTAGCGCCGCATGAGACGTCGTAGACTTTGATGTACATGCAATTACGAATAGAACGCACTTTGTCCCATCAAAATCGAACCTTCTTTATGCAATTCCGAGATTCGGCCCTATTTTCGTCTAATTTTCCTGGACTATAATGTCGTTTGTGTTACCAGATGCAATCTATTAGCATTCTATAAAAAAAGTCTATATATGTAAATTTAAAAAATTCCCCCGCACCACTCACTAGGAAGTAAGTAATTAATAACTATTAACATAATTATCCTACATTTTTAAATACCCATGCGGGCGCCGCCGCCGTTCCGACGCTCACAATAACGACGGCCCGCGCGCCGTCGTTATTTATAGCCAATTATTTTTCATTGTCCGACGTTACGGGTCTATAAAAAATAAGCGTAACCCATCAGTCACGGACATTAGCCGTCGGTGCGGTAACAACGACGCATCGGCCGTCTCAATTGGAAAAATTATGAATGCAGTCACTTTTTAAATATCACTGGCAAAAAATATTTAGTGATAAAATTTGGGGGATGACATATTTTTAGTAGGGACTATTTTTTCATGTATAACTTATTCCAAAATACATTCCAGTGGCTAGTTATTGGGGGAAAAAAGGTCTCCTTTTTTTGAAAGGAATCGTATGCCACTGGTTTTTTAAATAATTTTAAATGTTTTGAAATTGTACAATCAAATTGTGGCAATAAAGGAAAGTATATGATTTTCTATTGATTGCTAAATGTTTAACAATAAATTCAGTAGCTAATATTTTTTAGAGATTTCAAAAGATTATACAACGCCACTGTTTTGTGTGTTGCAGAAAGTTTTGTTATTTTTCATACAACTAAAAACAGATTTTAATAAAAAAAATAGTATATTATGTTACTAGGAGTAGAAGGCGATCATTATGTGTTGAGCCCAAAGTTTGCTCGCCGAGGCGTTAGCCGAGGCTGAGCAAATTGGGCAAAACACATAATGAGCCTTCCACTCCGAGTGACATATACTATTTTTTCTTCAAGCGTGAATATAAAAAATTACTAATTTTGAAAATTTATAGCGGATAACGCGATGTTCAATCTCAGCACAAAATAAAATCAGTAGGTAGGTAATACTATTTATTTTATACATTTTATACATTTTATTGATTAATTAAACATGACAGTTTTAACCACTTTATTCATGAATAAAAAAACAAATGTAACAATTATTTTTCTTTAATTTGAATTAAACGAATAAACATCTAAATTACCTACATGTCTATCATCAAACTTTATTTATTAACATGAATATTAAATGTGCAATTTTGTATGGTACAGTTGTTGATATTTAAAGCGCTGCTGGCTGTCTTTTTTTCAAAGTTTACAGTTCTGTCGTTGAATACGTTACTTGTAATAAGGTTCTCAGTTTCAGTGTTAACAATTGTACCATTATTAACAGAAAAGTCTTCGATTAAATTATTTTCAGGATCAATATTTACAGTTTCGCTTGATGTACTTGGTTCATTATACTCTAATGGGTTTAATATTTTCATCGCTATCTGTTTCTTATTGTTTACAGAATCTTCAATGTATCCTTATGCAATGTATCAATGTAACCTTAAAAATGATGCAACATCTTTTGGCACTTTTGAAATTTTATGTATGCCCATTACAACACGATGACAATGGCCATTTTGATATTTAATAAAAAATCTATCAAAAGTTATGTCTTTTGG